>NC_050516.1:31053196-31076443 GCF_002922805.2 Oryzias melastigma
ACTAAAAACAAACAACTAAAAACAACAAACATCTAAAAACAAACCAACAACTGAAAACAAACAAACAACTAAAAACAAACAAACAACTTAAAACAAACCAACAACTGAAAACAAACCAACAACTAAAAACAAACCAACAACTAAAAACAACAAACAACTAAAAACAAACCAACAACTGAAAACAAACAAACAAACATCTAAAAACAAACCAACTAAAAACAAACCAACAACTGAAAACAAACCAACAACTAAAAACAACAGACAACTAAAAACAAACCAACAACTGAAAACAAACCAACAACTGAAAACAGTGGTGGGAGGAAATACAACGGTCACAAAGACAATTAATAAATCCACTTTAAAGAAATTCCATCGATGTGTTTGCATTTCATTAAGGGAAATAAGTATTTGAACCAGTTTTCTGGAAAGACAATGGGAGGAATTCTGGTCCACTCTTCTTAACTATTAACTTCTATATATTTAGATGTGGTTCCATCCTCCCAAAAGTAGCAGAAAAACACCCCCAAACCATAATGCTTCCACCTCCATGCTTGACAGTGTGGATGGTGTTCTAGGGGTCATCAGCAGCTTTTCTCTTCCTGCCAAACGGTTGATGCCAAAGAGCTCCATGTTGATCCTATCTGACCACAGAACGTTCTCTATCACTCTTTAAATAACGAAGGTGTTCAAACTCCTGGCAGGTCTGTACACGAGTCTCTTAGGCAGGGGGACTTTTTCAACACTACAAGATGTTAAACCATTGTGTCGTAAAGTATCACCAATAGTTTTCTTGGTAACTGTGATTCCAGCTGCTTTCAGATCTTTCTCATGATCATGGAAACCCCACCAGCTCAGAAACTATGAGGCTCCTTTTAGGTTTTGATCAGTAGAAAACAACCCCAAATGACTCCTTAACTGTTAAAGATGGCCGACCCCGGGTCTATGTCCACTGAACAAGTTTATTGAACATTTGTTCATGTCTATGTGCTACTAAGCAATATCTTCTGCTTGTCCTGTGAAACGACAGAAGCTAACGATGTTAGCATCTGTTGCTAAGGACTTTTCTGACGACCACATCCAACGACAATAGCAAATGCAAACTCTTAAGCATAAAGCAAGCTGAAACATCACAAAGCTATCATCAAAGGAGTGTGGACATCCAGGTGTATTGCTTAGTAGACATTGAACTGTCATTTTAAGGCGGAGGCCGCAAAATATTAACTTGGGGGCCGCTAAAGGTCCACCAGTTTGAGACCCCTGGTTTCAATAGTGTAGAAAATGCACAAAACTATTTCTTTCACTTATGTATCACTTCCTGTTCTTCTTTTTGAGTTAGAATCCAGAAAAGAAAAAAAAAACCCTTGAGAATAATCATCAGCATTTATTTCAGATTCATCACGGTTACACACAGTCTGAACACAATGAATAACACAAGGCACAATAAATAAGAGTAGACTCATGAAAAGCTGAGAAGTGATTACAGGACCATAAGCAGAAGTGCATTCGGGCCGGTTTGCTCTTTTTGAAGCCGTCAGTTCATAAATGATTAAAGTGACCTTACATGACACTCATCCAGATTAACCGGAGCAGCAGGATTTGCTGGACAGATATGTCATTTACAAGCAGAAAGCATTTGTTCCATCCATGACACCTTATCAGCTTTCCTCGTGAATACATTTGTATCTGAAATACTTTTCCTGATCGTCCTTTATGGAGCTTAAAACACCTAAAAACATTAAACTTCTGTGCAATACTGCAATTTTTTTTTGTTTTTTACTACTTACAAATACATGCTAAATATATATCTCTATATAAATGCTCCATTCTTGCTACACGCTTGACATTCATTATTAGAGCCATTCACACATCAGGACAGAGCAGCAGACGACGTCTTAGAGACAGGAAATGAATGGAAATGCAGGTAGAAGCAGTTCTGTGGTTCATGATTGAAGCAAAAAAAATTTGATCAATTTCCACAAGTTCATATAAAAACACTTCACTTATGTTAAAAAATGCAAAAATGAGACTCCTGTACAGCGCTCCATGCATCTTGAATAAGTTACTGACTATTGTGACACGCGGGAGTGTCCGGCATCTTCTTTCTCCTGCAGGCGGGAGCTGAGATGTGGAATGTACAGTAGCAAAAAATGTCCGTCATCACTTTGGCAACCCCTTGATCCAAATGAGGAGAAATCCACTGATTCTGTGGATTACTGTTAATCTTCTCTGCTCAAATGTCCCCTTCTTAGCCCTGGGAAAAGCACCAATCCCTCACATACAGTAGCCTAATTAACTGAGCGGTGATATGTGTTTGAGCCCTCCCCTCTGAGTTCACAGGTATGGACTCCCCTGCAGAGGATGTGGTTCCTGAGTGGGGCGCGGCGTGGGCGCTCCTCCGTCACTCGCCGGATTTCTGCGGCATCAAGACTACTCGTCTCTTGGCCTGGTAGAAATCTGCGGGGATGAAAGTGACACAGAGGTCAGAGGGAATCCATGCAGTGACACAGACACTGATGCAGCTTAAAGTCCCACTCTGATCATCTTTAGTCTACTATAGAGGTGGTCCCAAAAGCAAAATAAATATTAAAACACCAGTTTCCCAAAGTAAAAATAAAACATTTTGATAAGACAATTTAACCTTTTAACACCGGAGCTCCAGTTTTATGTTCTTTGGTTTACTGTAACTTTTCAACCGTTAACACGATAATTCCAGTATATTCTGATATATATATACACATACATACTGGTTTAAGTGCTCTACCGCTAGCTTACAGCACTGTTCCCCAAACTACGGCCCTCGGGCCGGATCCGGCCCTTCTCCACATTTGGCCCGGCCCCCCCAAACACCATCAGAGATGCATTTTTTTTCCTCAATTGGGCCAATCCAGACCCACATAGAACATGACTTTTTATTCCATAGACTATTTATTGGTTTTATTTTTAAACGTTTCAGTATTGTTTTTTTTTCTGTGAAGATTACAGAAAGGAATTATTTTATGTCTGGAAAGACATTCGTTTTATGTTTAGGCTGTGATTGTTAAACTTTTTCTGTTAGCCCCGCCCCCCACATCAGAGAAGAAAACAGTTATGTACCCTCATAACAAAATGTGTGGGGACCCCTAGCTTAGAGCTCCTTACGCCCCTAAAGTTAGCGGTGCGACAAAATTAGTGAGCGATCTTGAAGTGATCCAGCCGAACAGTTTTGATATATTTTTTGTGTCACAAATACGCCCTTTTTCAAACATGATTATATTTTTATTTTTTTTGCTTCTTATTCATATCAACTTGAATAAAAAAAATACAGTTTTCTTTATGCGCCTTCCATCCTCATAAAAATGCTAGAAGAACATGTTACAAAACACAATTTTAAAACAAATCAAAGTACCTGTAATGTTCGTCTGTTTCCTCTTCATCCCACCTTTCTCCTCCTTCTGTGGCGTTTTCTCCACGTTGAAGGACCTTTTCTTTGGCACAAGCGGGATGTTCTCCTTCTCCCTCTGAGGCACCTCGGCTCTTCTCCTCTTGGGAGGGGTCCTCGTCTCCGCCGGCTTCTGGACCGGTCCAGCATCTTGACAGGAGCACCTGTACAGCAGCGGCACTCGGGCCCCCGGGACGCTCTCCCACTGGAAGTGGCTGCTCTCCAGAGGCTTGTCGGAGGTAAAGTCAAAGCCCCAGCGAAGCGAGGCTTCATCCAGGTCTTTGCGCAGGGCGGCCTGGTACTCCAGCCGAAGCTGCTCCCGGTCCACCGGGCCAAACAGGTTTCGCCTCACGGGTCTCCGGGGACCGCTGGGAATCCGCTTTGGAGCAGCCATCACTCTGCACTGTTTCAAAACAGAACAAGTCAGGTTAGAGGTCAGAGATAGAAGGAACCTGCAAACACTTAAGCATCATTTGATGATCAGATAAACCAGTAAAATCTCTAAACTAAAGAGTCAAAAAAACAAAGTGTCAAAAGCTCAGCTCACCATGACTGCTCAGCTCTATAGACTCTCAGAGAAAAGCAGAGCTCTGCCTCTCCTTCCTATTAGAGGCTGAATCATTGGTACATGCCTGGACATAATCTCACAGACACGTGAAAGGAAGCTCCAACACACAGTCACCACTAGGGGGCAGAGTGGCACCAAGGCAGTTCAATGAATCATCTACCACTAGAGTCATTCCAACAAGGAAAGACTGCATCAGCAGCCCTGTTGTCTTTATCCCAGACAACCGGAAAGAGCTGGAGTCAAAGGTTTTCCTTTTGAGGAAAAAGGAAATCCATCCCAGACCAGACTGGTTCACCAGGAGAACAGTTCGGAAAATATTCACAAAAAGGAGCAAAAACTGTTTTTTTTTTCTTAGAATATACAACATAAAACCCCAAAGAGGATTTAAAAGATTGTTTCTTATTATAATAATTATATTAAAAAGAATGTTGTTTTCAAGCTCTACTGTAGAAAGACTTTAGATCAAACTCAAAACGCACACGGGCCAAAATCTAAAACACACCTTAGGTCACGGAACAACAGGATAAACATTTATTGAACAAATGAAAATGTTAAAACTTTTTACCATAAATATGAATAAAAACAGGCAGGAATATTATATTTTGTCAAAATTATACAAGTTAGAAATAAGCAGAAGATAACATCGGACTATTAATAACAATAAAATAAGATGACCTGGAGGGCCGAATAGAATTATCCAAAGGGCCGGATCTGGCCCCCGGGCCTTGACTTTGACACATGCTTTAGAAAAACAATTTATAGCAGACATATTGTTTTTTATTTAGTTAAAACCAATTCTAATTCGTGAACATTTTTTACTTTTTGCTCATAGAATCCTATTGGTTTTAATACAGACCATAAACAGGTCAAAGGTGATCAAACCCAGACATTCAGTCATGTCACTGACTCTACAAAGCCTCTGCTGTCTCTCCAGGGCGGGGTAAATGTGGGCGGGGCCACCGCCCACCGGGGCGGGCGTTCGGCTGCTGGCGGGAGACTATGAATCCGGGTTTGGTCCAGCCCCCGTTCGGTTACTACGAGGCTCCACGTGAATGTGGAACACGTGTCCCCCATTCAAACCGGGCTGTCACCGCCGGACTCACGCTCACCGCGCGCGCGCATCAAAACATCCCCGATAAGACTTTGTGGAAAACGGTCACGTGTAGAACCGAGACTTTGGAGACTTTTTAGAGTTAAAAAAGTTATAAGGAGATATTTTTCATTCATTTGATCGGAGTGTTAGATCATGTAAAAGCGAGCCATGAAGCAACTTTAACAGTTATGAATAGACACAAACCTCTAACCTTTCGAACATATTTTCATGTTTTCTTTGTTATTTTACTCACATTTATGAGTCCAGTGAAAATCCAAGAATATTTTTCTTTTTCCCGTGAGCCTCCTCGTCTCAGCTGTGATGCTGCAGCACCTCCGCGGAGCAGAAAGAACCTCCTGGATGACTTCTCCCACTATTTTGCAGACATGCTCACGCTCCAAACTTTATGAACCCGGTGGGCGGGGACCCTCAGCTCCCGTGCGGGGGCGGAGTCAGCGGGCTCGCGCACGTGGACCTGCTCCGGTAAAAAAAACACGAGGACACGTGAAGCTCTGGCTCAGGACTGGAGGAAATTCCAGCTCAGGACACCTCCACGATCCCGCTTCTTCTCACCCACGGCCACTGCGCATGCGCGAGCGCGGCCGCTGATCAGAGAGCAGCAGTATCCCGGATACAGACAAACACATGCAGTAAACTCCAAGAGCACACACCAGGAAATCTCCCACAATTCCAGAAAACGTTTTGATTTTGTTAAATAAAAAATGATTTGATTTTGTTTTCAATTTAAAAAAATAAAATCTTTCTCAAACATACACATTAGAACAAACCAGTGGCGGGCCGTGCATTTCACACCTAGGCCTTCAGTAGTGCTCCATCTGAATCAATCCAACCCTCATTAACTATTTTATGGCTATAAAACTTCTAGTGCAGGTACAGCTGCCACACACACACCAAAAGCATTAAAATAACCTAATAAAATTTCAATATTATGTAGGGAGATAGCAAAATTTTACTCACCAAAAATCCAGATTATTTAAACACATAATCCATCCTTTCTATCCTCAAGAAGATTTCAATCACTCTGTCGTGCAGAATCCGTGCGTTTCGCAGATGGAAAGTGTTCCGTGGCTGTGATAAGCTGGAAAAGGCTGCATGCGGGAAATGTTCTGGTATTCCTGAAGCCTCTTGTGGTCCAGGAGGGAGACAAACTTCAGTTTTTGTGATCGATCAAGGTCTGTGTCTGGAAAATAATATTTGCGCGAGGATTTTGCGCTGCACGCGCCCGCGGTGCGTTCAGGAGCCTCGTAGATTTCAGCTTCACTCCCGCTCAATGGAGTCACGGAACTCCTTTACCCGTGCCAGAAAAAACTGTGCCACAACTTTACCCAGACATTCATTTTCCACCAAAAATCAGAAGATGAGACGCTTTCCACTGGTAACATCTTCAAACCTGACACGCCGCTCCTCGGCACCTGTGTCCGTCACATAATGCAGAACCAGAGCGAGCTGCGAGCTGTCCAATCAAAGCTCGTGAAAATGATGACGTTTCCGTGCGCCTTCTAGCTGGCCTAGCACGTGGTCTCCTCCAGATCTGATTGGTTGAAGCAACAGTTTGGTGGACCATTATTTTATGCTACAGGGCCCGCAGAACTGATTGTGAAGGCCTCCGGGCAGATTTCTTTGACCCTAGCAACAAATGGTGCTGCAATGTGATTGGTTAATGCTTAAATAGGAAAATACACGTCTGCACAACCAGGGAGACAGCAATGAAAGGACGAAGACAGAGCATTTGGAATTATAGAATACCTATTCACAGAAATAAATAATAATTAATATATAATTAATATCAGTCTGTGATTCAGATATTTTTAGGCCAGCAGAGAAGGCCTTGCAGGCCCTGACGGCCCGCCACTGGAACAAACAAACCAAAGCTACTGAACCAACATACATGTCAAACATCTATTTGTTCTAATCTGTGTTTGTTCTGTTCAAGTTTGCATCAACTAAAGGAACAAACACAGCATCAGTCATCCTTTATATTGACAAAAAGACCTGTGGAGGGAGTGTCATGATAGGTTTTCACAACAGAGCTGACGTTGAACAATACCACAAACTAAACTTTTGATCTACAGAAAAATAGCGCAACTCGCTTTGTGTTTTTTAAATGTAATTTTAGTTGTTTTCTTCAAATATTATTCACCCTGACAAAATATTGTCCTTGAGAATGTTGTGTTTATGTTGTTGGAAAAAAAATATAAAGAAAAGTTCAAAAATAAAAAAGATAGCTCAATACAGCAGAGCTCGCCACTGCTAGCTCGCTACAGATGAGCTCACTAGCATGCTACAGCGGAGCAAGTGAGCTACAGCAGAACTCACTAACGAGGAGCTCGCTAGCATACAACAGCAGAGCTGGCTAGCTTGTTAAGGGGAGGTCGCTATTTCAATACAACGGAGCTCGCTAGCTCTCTACAGAGGAGCTAGCTAGCATGCTACAGTGGATCTCACTTGCTTGATACGGCAGAGCTCGCTACCGAGGAGCTGGCTAGCTCGCTACAGGTGAGCTTGCTAGGAAGCTAAAGCGGAGCTCGCTAATTCGCTAAATCAGAGCTTGCTTGCTTGATACAGCAGAACCCGCCACTGATGAGCTTGCTAGCATACAACAGCAGAGCTTGGTAGCTCAATAAAGGGAGGTCGCTAGCTTAATACAACTGTGCTTGCTAGCTTGCCACAGAGGGGCTTGCTAGCATGCTAAAGCAGATCTCACTAGCTTGATACAGCAGAACCTCCCACCGACGAGCCTGCTAGCACACTACAGATGAGCTTGCTAGCATACAACAGCAGAGCTTGCTAGCTTAGTAAGGGGAGGTCGCTAGCTTGCTAGCTTGTCACAGAGGGGCTAGCTAGCATGCTACAGCAGAGCTCACTAGCACGCTATGCTGTCCACTGGACGACTGGCTAATGTAGCGAGCCTTCCCACCGGGTGCCTACTTAAGCCAATGTGGACAAACCCAATCAGGGCCCACATTTTCTGACACTTTTTGGGGCCCACTTTGCCTTACTGGTTGGATGTTTATGGCAAACATTAAATATGAAAAAATCACAATAAAATGGTATAAAAAGTTGTGATAGTCTGACATAAAATTTCTTAAAACAAAGTTCTAAAAGTTTTTTTTCTTGTTAGTTGTGACATTGAATACTTTAACATTTGTATTTTGTACATTTTTATTCAGTCAAATAGATTTTTTCCTTTATTTTGCCCGATGAACTTTTATCTACTTAATGTTATAGTGCTTGTAATAACACTCACTGACATTCTAACCTAAATGAGATGCTAAACTGAGTCAAACGTCAGGCCTGGAGGGACGACATCCTGATGGTTTTACAGATTCTTGCCGTACCTGCTGCTGATTCATCTGAAGTAGGTGTGATTAAAATAAAAAAGGATCCAAGGGCGGCGTTAAATATAAAACAACCAGTAGTTTGACATCTTTACACACAATTCTAAAATGCTAAAGGGGTTTAAGAAAATCAGTGAAAGTGGAATGTCACTTATTTATGCCAAACTGTTTAGTTTTTCTTAGCGGCTTTGGTGCATTTCTCACAAAATAATTAAAGTTTGCAGGTGTGTCTCAAAACTATTTGTTTTCTCAAACATGTTAGGCAATCTGCAGAAGAAAGTCTCTTTCTCAGAATGGAAAGTCAACTGCACAAAAGCAGGTCAGCTCATAATGGAAAGTTCATGCTTCAAAAGAAAGTCCTTTATCACAATGGATCACTTGATCTACCAAAGCAAAATATTTATGTCAGTGAAAGTGTCGTAAAAACGACTCCAACATCTTTGAACAATCTGAGACTCTAGAGGAGCTTTACAATGTCATGTAAAGTGAAGAAAACCATGCTTGGCATTTTGAAAACAAGAACCAAAGAATGAAACTGCCCCTAGGTTGAGTCCAAACGACTAAATGTTGTGGAGTTTGCACTAACTGTTGTACGAAATGCACCAAAGTGACTGAGAAAAACTTTAAAGTTGATCAACTTACTGTCAAATTTGATATTTTAAAAATGCAAATCAATGAATAAGACAAAGCAGAGTAATGCTAAACTATGTTTATAGTAATCTGACGCTTAGTTACAGCTTATTGGATCTTTTAAATGGTCATGAAACACTTCAAAAATTCCTTGATTTTGATTATATTTTAACTCTTAAAATGTCTTAGAAAAATAAACAAAGAAAACAGGCTAAACCTACTGATACATCAGAGTAAAAATGTCAAACCTGTTTGTTTACTGATTGATTGAATGGAGACGGATACGGCATCCATCATGCATTCTGTCTGACAGAAACACCTGTGGAGGGAGTGTCATAATGTGGCGGAGCTGAGCTCAAAGTATATGAATTTGTCTAAATCTACAAAAATTTAAAAGTTAAAAAGAAGTTTGTTTTTAGGCTAAACTCTTGTATTATCAAAAAGAGATTGTGGCAGTTTATAGAAGAAATAAAATAAAAATCTGATGTGAAAATTGCATTTTTAATAAGGTTTTTAAAAATTGGACATTTTAATTAGACAAAGCAGAATAATGCCAGACTTTGTGAATGTAACTGTAATTGTTAAAGTAACTCACTGTAAATATTGTACTCCATTAACAATTTAATTTATGTCACCGGTAAATGAATAAGCAGAAAAACACACAACTTAATTGTGTTTATTTTTTAAAATTCTTATAAAAAAACATTTTAGAAAAGGACAAAAATGAAAGAAAACAAACCCAGCCTATTGAGAGAACAAAGAAAGTAAACATGTCAAACTTGTAAATGTTCTGACTGACAAAATGGAGACAAAAATGGGATCAATCATTCACAGAAAAACCTGTGGGGGAAGTGTCATGATTTGGTGTTGTCTCAGTTAATGGAGCTGGAGGACAAAGTTTACGAGCTAAACTTTCAGTAAAAAAAACATTTGTCAGTTTTAGGACTTTTCAGGTTGAACTCCTGTAACATCTCAATGAGATTGTGGCAGAAATAAATATTGTTCGATTTCAAAATAGCATTTCCTGAACAATTAAAAAAAAACTTTGATTAGACAGAATTATTCTAAATTGTGGGAATGTAATAATAATGTTTATCTAATGCAAATTTTGTGAACGGTTTAATTAAATGGTGATACCTCGTTAAAATTTCTGTTAAATGAAGGACTTTATCTTCTGATTGGAGGACTACATGAGCCAATTTGAAAAAATATATATATACACCATTAAAAATTAAAAAATAAATGTGTCATTAATTATTAAAAATTAACATTAAATAAATAAAAGTGGAAACTTTCCATTTTATTCATTTAATGCCAATTTTAATGAAGTAACAGCACATTTATTTAATAATTTCACATTAAATATATTTTTAGTATATTTAAATATAATAATAATAATAATAATGATAATAATATATTTAATATATATTTAATATATTTAAATGTTTTTTAATGGTTATTTTAATATTTAATTCCACATATATTTAAACATTTATGTATTGATTTCCACTTTTATTTGCCAATTTTAAATAATTATTGACATGTTTATTTAATAATTTAATGGTGTATATATATTTATTCCAAATTGGCTCATTTAATCCTCCATACTTCAGTGCGAAATTATTATTTGTATTTCTATTATGAAGCTCAATAGTTATGTCATAATATTTCTAATGGGGAAGGACTTCAAAACACACTGTACTCACATTGTTTACCACACCCACTCGCTCCCTTCTTCAGTTATGAGTCAGACGTCAAACCTGTCAAAAAGGTTTTCAGCCCAGTTCACAACACCCCGTCACAAGTGGAGTGGGATGTGGTTCACAAACTGGTTCCACACTACTGTTCAGCACGTACCAGAAGCTTCTAGTATTAGAGTTTGGTTAATTATTCATCTGGAGAGCTGTGCTTTTGTCCCCTTTTATAGCTTCTTAGGTTGCATAATATCAGCATCATAAGGAAACGTGAGCAAGATTTAACATGTTTATCTAATCATATAGGCTAGAATAAACAGAATTTATATAGACAATAGAAATGTTTTGTGATTAAATTTACATTTGTAAACTTCCAATGAAATAGTTTCCTCAAAGGTCTAATACAGGGTTCTCAAACTCAATTTACTTTGGGACCACTGACGACAGAGTCTGGCTGTTTGGGGCTCCATTTGTGCCAAAAATATGTTTTTGAGTTCAATGTCTATATCTTTGGTCCATTGTCTAGTTTATTGAACATTTGTTCATGTCTATGTACTACTGAGCAATATCTTCTGCATGTCCTGTGAAACGACAGAAGCTAACATCGCTAGCATCTGTTGTTGAGGACTTTTCTGATGACCAGATCCAACAACAATATTAAATGCAAAGTTTTAAGCATAAACACACCCAGCAGGGCTAAGCAGCCCCCGTATGGTTTAAAAGTGGGCAAAAAATATGGGCCCCGATTGGGTTTGTCTGCAGTTTCTGTGGCGGCCCCACATGTGTTTGCCCACAATGACTTAAGTGGAAATTCAGTGGGTTGGCGCGTTATGCTAGCCAGCCTCCTGTGGACTTAGCATGCTATCGAGCTCCACTGTATTGAGCTCCGCTGTAGCAAGCCCCACTGTACCAAGAAAGCGAGCTACAGTGAGCTATCGAGCTCCGCTATAACGAACTCCATTGTTGCAAGCTAACGAGTTCTGCTGTACTGAGCTAACGAGCTCCACTCTAGCGAGCTAGCAAGCTTCATTTTGGTGAGCTAACAAGCTCTGCTGTAGCGAGCTATCAAGCTCCATTGTAGTGAGCTAACGTGTTCCACTGTAGCAAGTGCCACTATAGCTATCTTGTGACCTTCGATGTAACGAGCTCACAAGCTCCACTGTAGCGAGCTCCACTGTAGCGAGCTCCATTGAAGTGAGCTAACATGCTCCACTGAGGAAAGCTAGCAAGCTCTATTGTAGTGAGCTAACGAACTCTACTGTAGCAAGCTCTGAAGTAGCTATCTTGTGAGCTTCGATGTGGCAAGCTAACAAGCTCCACTGTAGCAAACTCCACTGTATCAGGCTAGCGAGGACCATTCTAGCAAGCTAACAAGCTCCACTGTAGCAAACTCTGCTGTATCGGGCTAGCGAGCTCCATTGTAGCAAGTTAACGAGCTCCGCTGTAATGAGCAAACCAGCTTCACTGCATGCTCCGCTGTAGTGAGCTCCATTGTAGCGAGTTAACGAGATACGCTCTATCGAGCTAGCAAGCTTCACTGTAGCGAGCTAGCAAGCTACATTGTAGTGAGCTAATGAGCTCCGCTGTCCATTGGGCGGCTGGCTGGCGTATCCAGCTGGTAGCTGAGTGCCCATTTAAGCCAATGGGTGTAAACAAAGGTGGGGCCACCATGGAAACCGCTAACAGGATCATTCCAAGCAAGTGTCTCGAGCGGCTTTTCTCCTTCAGAATCAACTGGAATTATTCTGTCAACGGTTGAAACGTTGCAACTCGTTAAAAATGTTGTGTTTAGGCGTCACTGATGACGCCTCAGGTGTTAAAATTGATTTATAAACTTTAATAAACAATGAAAACAGAAATGAATGAAAGTACATTAGCTAAATTTTACATAGATATGCAGCAGATTAAAACAGGTCTTTCCACATATCTACTGGATTATAAAGTAAAGCTAAAACTGTTTGGATTATCTTTGTCACAATTTCCCTCCCAACTGAACATGCAGGTTGATACAAACATGATCATAGTTTGTATGATCTGCAGTGGATGAATGAATGGAGGTTCAACTGTTTCAGACGTTTGTCCTGGCCTGAACACAGAGTATCTCCTTCAGGTGGAGCGCTGCTCTGTTTACATTATATCTGCTGCGTGGGACTGAAGCTCGCGCGGGCAGGACGGGACACGTGGGGGGGTTAGGTTACATAACAGACTGTGGAAATGGATAATTTCCCGCGAGTTCCCTCACTGAGTCTGTTTTCTATGGTTACCGTGAGTCACCACCTCCCGTGATGTCATGTGACAGGGGCATGAGTAAATCGCTGAAAGGCGCGGGAAACTTTGAGAACTCTTCGTCCCTCGCGCTGCCAAGTCACGTGGACCGCGGCGTGAATCTGGAGCCGCGCGCGCGCCTAATGTATACTCATATACATGTGTCTATGGGTGGGACGCATCCCCTCTACAAACTAGAGGTTTATCAAACTAAGAAAGATTTAAAACTAATAAATGCGACATTTATAACCCAATATTCAAATAATGATTTAATTTCTATGTCATTTTGTAATAATTTACTTAATAAACACTTAATTTATGCCTCATTTGTCGCCGTCAGTTACGTAACTGCTTCAAACTTATAAAAAAAAATACATTTTAAACAAAATGATTTCATTTTTTACGAAGTTTAAATGCATAAGTCCTTTCAATTAAGATGAAGTCAAATTTTTATTAACAAATATTAGTTTTATATCCAAGTTTTAAACTGCATTTTTCAAGAAACTACCTAACAAATTCGTTTTTTTTTCTTCTAGAAATTAGGCAGTCTATCAATACACACAACCTAAATGAATTTCAATACTTAAAAATACAAAAAAACATTTTTAATAAATGATTCATAGATGGCTACATTTTTAGAGCTATATGGGAGCCCTCTTGTGGAGAAAAAACGAGACAATAACCATAAAAACATTATTTTAAACCAGTTTTAATTGAGACCAGTTTACACAGTATCAAACAACAGAAAAAAAAACAATGTAAAACTCAATAAGCAAAAATCAGACTTCCATTTCCATTTCTTTAAGTCAGTTCCAGAGTTTTCCTTGCTGAACTGAGGGGCGACAAAACCACCAACATGTGAATTAAAGGACTACATTGAAAATAGATCGGCGTTTCACATCTTTAGATGCGGGTGTCAATCAAAAACAGAAGTTGGCGTTCATACAGTGAAAACAAGGAAGAGCGTGGGAGGACGCCGTACATTCAGTGACAGGAAAACAAAGAGCAGGGAGGGGTGACGGTCAGAATAAACAAGCACTGATCAGATGCTATTAAAACAACCCCATCTGTAAAAGGAAAAAAAAATATCTAAAATACTTGATTGCTGTAGAAAAAAAAAGAAAAAAAAAAAGACCAAATGTCAAAGCTGAAGTCCACTGAGCGAAATGCTGGAGCTCGTCCAAACAGCTCCTTTAAAACCGGCAGTTTCTTCTACTTTCTGTCGTTTGACCTGGAGCGGCTGTGAACGAGAAAACCATCACGATGAGCATAAACAACAAACAATTCAAGTTAAAAATCACTTGAAGATGTCAGTACCTCCTGGATCGGGAGAAGGACCGAGAGGGTTTGTGGTTCCTGTCCCTGGAGAGGGATCTTTCTCTCCTCCTGTCTCTGGAGAAAGACCTGAAAATACAAAACCAGCAATACTTACAAACACTATAAAGTTTTTCCTTTAACCCACTTCAAAGAGACGACACAACAGAGAGAAAGAGCAAGTGAGCTCGCTCCGCATAATAGCCGATGTCAGAGATAGAGAAATTCGTGTGATAAAAGAATCGAGAGAATGCAGACGTACCTGCTCCGGCTGCGGCTGAAGCTTCGTCTGCGGGGAGATCTGCACAAGGAAAGGACAGGTGGTGAGTACAAAGACATTTTGTTCCTCAAAGCTCCACATCACTTCTACCATAGACTACCTCAAAAACAGCCCCTTTGTTCTCGCCAACAACAACCAGAGATGAAAGCCCCGCTTTTATTTCCAGGAGGAAAAAAAACAAAAACAATACCCTCAGAAAATAGAGTCATTGTCAATAAACCAAGAATTCAGAGAAAGCAGAAGATCAGGAATCTCTGCTAAACTAGCCCACCATACTAAGCCAAACTTCTAATTAAGTCACATGATGACTGATTAGAAAATAATAGGGGTTAGCGTGTCCTGCTACAGAAGACTGAGCCCAATGCTGCGTTCACACCGATTTGTGTATCAAATTCACTGCTGCACGCTACGAAAGATCAGATTTTGAAGTTTTCTACAAAATAACCACGTCTCCATGTTTGGGTTCATGAGATCATTCAGAGATTCTCCCAGTACGATGATGTTCACCGTCTACTGCAGGAGCTGTGTCTGAATGATGGCAGCTTTCAGCGGTACTTCTGTCTCTACTGACCCACATTAGTCCCTGATTGGTTGATGTGATGCCAAAGTACAGTCATTTGAACCCTGTATGTGCTGCCATACCCCTGCACCGCAGGAACTCTTATCGTGTACGTACACTGAAACTGGACGCCCTTGATGATTGAAGTGTGTTCGGTGTGAACGCAGCTTAAAAAAATTTACTGAAAAAGGTTGTAAAACTTTCTTAAGCTAAAAAAAATTAAAAAAAGAGTATTGTAGACTGCTCTGGGTTTGACTGAAATCAACCCACCCACTGACCTCCGTTTACCTGAAGCTAGCCTTCTCCAGCTAACGATCAAACCTACAGTTAGTGGGGCTTCTCAAAGGCCTAACATCAGCACCATCCTCTGATAGCAGGTTCCATCTATCTGATCTCCCCCACTGAAACAAAGACTCGCATGATGGATGACAAAGCTACGACTTAAAACAATCAAAGCCTTTTTTTCAAACCAGCTGTCTCTTCACTTTCAAAACTGAAATCAGCAGTGTACTGAATGAAGCAGGAAAACTTACTAGTTTTTTTGGTTTTCAACAAGCTAGATATGGCGAAAGGAAGGCAGACTGTCGGCCGCGTAGGTAGAATTGGCGGAATAGGAGTGGACAGATGCTGCAAGGTGATTAGATGGCAGGCAGATGGGGGCTGGTTGTGGCTTTTTTCCTGCTTTAATTGGTAAGCTGACGGCTGCTGCTGGTGGGTTGTAGACATTTGGGAACATTTTACGCTGATTGGTCGGGAATGTGAAGTGGGTCGCTGCCGTTTGGTTTAAGGCTGAAGGAGGAGGAGGTTGAGAACGGCATGCTGAGGAACCAATGGGCTGGTGCAACCTGACGACTGGCCAAGCCTGGGTCATGTGACAGCACCAGCCAAGCTGATTGGGACACGACGGTCAGCAGTCGCGTGATGCTGAAAGAGGACTAGTTGACTGAGGGTGGTGAGAAGAGGCATGGTGGTGGTTCTGCAATGGGTTTCATTTTTATTAATATAGATGAAAAGTAAAAAAAATAAAATAAAGACATTTGGCAGTTGTATCCCTCACACCACCCACCCCAAAATGTATACAAATTTAGCTAAAAGCCATTTTTTTTTTTTTTTTTAACATACATACCTTGTGTCACTGTTAAGCTTCTATACAAAGTTTTAGGTGTGCACATTAAATACACACAACAGGACTGTAGCTGTTTAAAGCACAAGTCCAATTTTGATTTTTTTGTGCGTTTTTCTTTTTGACTGTCAATGAAAGTAAACCCAGACAGGTCAACAATCACCAATAAGAGGAAAAGAAAAGATAAATAAACAACAATATTGCCCAGACTGAAAAGCCAAAAGCAGTACTCAGGAAATTTACTGTGAAATACGACACACACAAGCTAAGAAATCCCTTCCATCAAATAAGCCCCATGTTACCTTCTTCTGGGTGGCGGGCTGCTGCGCCGCCGGTAGTCGTCTCGCTCGCGAGGCCGTCTGCTCCACGACGGAGGAGCACCTCGACTGCGGCTGCGCTTCTCGCCGTTGGACAGCTCGACCCGCACCCGGCAGCCGCACAATGTCCTACAACAATATTCACGCCTGTCATTCATTTCATACCATTGACTGATTTCTGTGAAATTGCCGGTGGCGAGACAAACCTGTTCCGGTGGTTTAGCGAGCCGAACCCACAAAATAATAATAACCATACAATACGTACCTTCCATCAAGTTCTCGCACTGCATCCGTTGCATCTCTGGGATCTTCGAACTCTACGAAGGCGAAACCCGGGGGGTTCCTGGCCACCCAGACACTACGGAGGGGTCCATAGTAGCCAAAGGCGCGCTCCAGCTCAGTTTTGTTTCCATTGTTGCCCAAATTTCCAACATAGACTTTACAGTCTAGAGGGCAGTCGCGGTGCATGCTGGAATCTGGAATGATGAAGAATCAAGGGGGTTATCAATACAACGTGAACCTAAAATACAGCACAATACAACATTAAATGCGTGTTTTGAAGAATTAATACACAATATTGTGCTTCAGGATCCTTGATGAGGCAGAAACTAACAGTACAAGAGATAATCTCATCCACCAATGAATGATGCTATAAATACCAAAACTTCAATGAGCCGCAATAAACAAAAGATAGTACAATTAAAAAAGATTTAAAAATGTTATATCTGTACCTAAAAACCCACATAAACCCCACAACAGGCAACCATTCAGAACATTTGACCCACTTTCTACTAAATTAGCATAAAATGCTAACGTTAGCTACTCGACCGTATGAAACTAGTCAAAACCGGCAGCTTTAAGCTCACATTTAACATCTATAGCTCACTTTAGTCGTTTGAACTTTTCTTTTTTAAATAAACCGACTTCCTAGACGGAGAAACCCGATGAATAAAACGAGCTAAAATGGCTGTCGATACTCCGAGGCCTTGTCCTCCTGCAGCGGCGGCGGCTTCACATCAAACAATGGCGCACGCGGCCGCTTCCCTTTAGCGTTAACACACGTGTCTATAAACCGAACTTCCGTGAGTGTGTGCGCTACCGGTACCGGAGCTGAAGGTATTCGAAGCCACTTTTCTTCCGTGTTCCGTCCTCGTCGATGCACTCCTTCCAAACGACGGTGGAAAATGGCGTGACGGAGAAAACGTTCGACTGTAAAAAAGTGACCAGGATGCTGCTGCACCAAGAGGGGCGGGGCTTCTCCGGCTGCGCTCGCGAGCGTTAAGTCTATGCGAGCGTCTAGCAGACGCCAGTTCAGAGCGCCACAGGCCACAGAAGGCGCTTTCAGCATATTTAAAACGGGTTTCAGTGTCTCTACAGCGGCTTATGTCACGTAATGATGTTTGTAATTTGTTTCCTTTTCAAAAAGCAAATGGAGGACAAATATTTGCATCTGTTATCACTTACTCCAATGAATGCAAATTATTATTTTTTTATTATTTCCATTTACTTGAATACTCATAGTCATTAAACACAAGGCAAGTGTATTTGTTTAGTAGATTTCATATACAAAAAGAATTCAAAGGACTTTACATAAAAAAAAAAATGAAACATTCCAAATAAATATTGTTGCAGTGATCATAAAATTAAAAGTTTGAAGAAATTAAAATAAAACTGAATTTGATGTTTGCTTAAAGTAGCAGTGCAGATGTAAATTTATGAATAAAAATAGTGAAATGCAAATATTTAAAGGATCATTTTGATAAAATAGGTGTTTTTAACCTGTACTTGTGGTATTTTTCCAATGAGGGAGGAAATGCATAGAAAATTAAGCTTAAAATCACGTTTTTTAGTATTTTTTGTTCAAATTGTAAATCAGGAGCAGACAAAAATTCAATTTCCACTTCCACAGATCCATGTACATCTTTCTTTGGAATCTGGATCAAAACTGTTCGGCTGGATCCCTCCGATATTACTAATCAGTTTTGTTGTACCGCTAATGTTAGCTTGGGGTTGTGAAGAGCTGTAAGCTAGTGGGAGAGCGTTTAAACTAGGGGCGGAGCAACAGGGGGGGACGAAGAGGCAGCTGCCCCAACAGCAAGTAGCTCCGCCCTACTCTGGTTCCCCCAATTTTTGAGTTCATATTCGCCTAATTATTTACAAAGATCAAGAAGCAATCAATACAATTATCTTTAAGCGTTTGCAAAAATAACAAAAGCAAAATTTTTAAGTGAAATAAAAACAATAATATATAGACAGACTGTAAACAAAGTGGTGCTTAAAAAAATAAAATCCTATTAATATTGCACAAATTACCTCATTGACTTTTTAATTTCTGTGATTCAAAAATGTGATTTGTGTTGCAAATGTTTAATCTACGTTTGTGTTCTTTCTTTAACATGCATTATAAAGCTTAAGCTTATAAATGGATTTTAAAGAGGTAAAAAAAAGGAAGGAAAAAAACACAAATGGGTTTTGATTTTTTTAAAAACATTTTATTTATGAGCAACATACAACTAAATTGTGGATGACAAGGAGAAAGAAAGAGAAAAAAATGTACTCAGATCTTATTTAGAGTTTTGTTTTCATTTTTTGGAAATTGTAATCGTTCAAATTACTTTTTCATGCTAATTTGTTTGATGATTTGACCATATTTCATTGATTCATGCTAAAAGTGTTCAAAATTAGATTTGGAATTTGATCATTTTCTTTTATGAATATATGTCCCCCAAAAACCAAATCAATTATGTTAAAAAAAAAGTATCAGGCAAAAATTATGTATTTTTCGGAAAGTTTGATCACTTTTTCAGTTTTAGAACTTATATAGTTTCCAAAATTAGTCCAAAATATATTTGTAGATATAATTCAATTTTTGTGATCCACAAAGTGAACATGACTCACCCATTTTAGAACAAATTTATCATGAAGTATTTTAAGGATACTTATTTTATTATGTTCTTTAAACATAATTTATTTTTAGTGATCCAGATTCTATTCCAGTTAATTTCTATAAATTTTTAGTCCCAGTCAAATCCACCTGCTGGTAGATTTGTGTTATGTAAAATATTTCTTATTTGTTTATTCAAAATAGCCTAAACAAATATCCTCATCATCCAAAACGATAGTTACGACGGAGTATTAGGGCCACCCAAAAAAAAAAAAAGTAATATCACGACTTTTTTTCTCGTAAATTTACGAGAAAAAAGTCGTAACTGCTAAATTACGAGAATAAAGTCGTATATTTATGACTTTAAAAGACATAGGCTATATTTACGAATTTTAATCTCATAAATCTACGAGATTTAAACACGTAAATTTGCAAGAAAAAAGTCGTAAATCTACGAGATTTAAAGTCGTAGATTTACGAGATTTAAAATCGTAAATTAATGAGAAACAAACACAAATGTGTCTGTTTATCAGAGCCGACGTGGAGTATCTTTTGAAGATTTATTTCCAGATCGGTGTTAAAAATCCAAAAAAATTCTGAACCTTTTGGTGATTCAAAACCAAATTATTTCCTGGTTCGGTGTCGGTAGTGTGGAGTTTCATGTGTAAATAAAGAGCTCCGAAATGCATGTTTACCAGGTCCGTCACTTTATTTTGCCTTTCACTTCCCAGAAGCCTTTTCGCCACCTTACGTCACATTCTCAGATGAGAATGTAAACAGAGCTCCGGACGCCTCCTTCTCCAAATGAAACATCCCATCTCAACACAAAACAACACTGAGAAATGACAGCTGTCTGTTACGTTACCACAAGAACATTGAAAATTCAGAAAACTCGTCCTCTTCAGACGGAAGCATCACAGAGTTGGAGGAGATCTGGTCTGTCGCGGAGGACGAAATGACTGGAAGTGAACAGCTGTGTGGATATCAACGGCTTCATCAACGTAATCTGCAGAGATCCTGCAAGCTACCATCAACGAATAAAACATTAATAAACTGTAAATCAAATAAAGAAACTTCCAAACACTTTTAAACATTCAGTTTACCTGATGAAATCCAAGACGTTTTTCACAGTTTGGTCGGTCTGCTTCAGCGCACGGCATAAATTCGCTGGACTGGAGGCCCCCCTCGATTTCAATAAATTTACGAGAAAAAAGTCGTAAATTTACTTTTTTTTTTTTGGTGGCCCTAAAACTCCGTCGTAGATAGTAAATTTGACTAATAGATCTTTTTTTTTTATTTTCTTTAAAAAGTTGCATAAGTTTTCTTATGTCAAAGACTTTTGCACAATAAATTCATGTCAATAAATATCCATGATGAAAATATCAAAGTCTTCTAATCAAAATTATACTATTTTTATAACATTTGGGTTAATAATTGTTCCCTTTATTGAATATCTGGATAGCAAGATTTTGGAGAAAAGTTGTGTTTTTTTTAGATCTGGGTTGATAAAATTGACATTTTTTTAATCATTCTAAACGTATTAGATCAACAATTGATCCATAAAAGTAGAGATCAATCTAGCACAAATCTAAAGTCTGCTAGCTTGATGCTAATGTTTAATGGAATTTCCCATAGGACGGATAATGCTAACGCTCAGTCGACGTAAACATGCGTTGCTGACAGAATGAACATCTTTATAAACTCACAGGCAGGAATTTTCCAAACTATTTTAAAGAAATATTTTTAAAGTAACCGTTTTTTGCTCATACTTTCCTTATTCTTCTTGAAAAACAAGTGTACTACTATAGTGTGAGCTCCATCTAGTGGCCAAACCGAAACACCCTCCAGGAGTGGCAGAACAGTGTTTACAATGTTAATGATCTGAACATTTTTGTTAGAACTTCTCCTTTAGAGAAAGTGTGACTTTTGATTAAAAAAAACAAAAAACTTTTTTTTTCTTTGTCTTTCTAATGAAAATAATCAACACATTTGATCTGTATATATTTTTCCTTTGTGTTACCTGATTCGTTTTTTATGCTTTTTCTATTTAAAATATTTAAATTAATAACTCTTCCAATAGAAAATAATCTGAAGACGTATATATTTTTGTTGATGTTTGATACTTAATTGATATTAATGATATTTTTTCTAAGGAAAATAATTTGCATATGTTTTTCTGAATCTTGAGAATAGATTTGCATATGCACTGACAAAGTCTGAAACACTGTTATATCTACTTACATAGCCATGTCATAATAACCTCAATGTATGTTGGAAAGATATAAATATCTAATCTTAAATTCTGAACTGATAAACGTCCCGTTCTCCTGCAACCTCTAAACCCAGACGGGTCCATCAGATTTCCAGATAGAAAAGTGTGACTCCTCCCTCTAGAGAAGACGTCTCCACTGCTCTAGAGTCCAGTGACGGCGTGCTTTACACCACTGCATCCACACTTTACATTGTACTTGTTGATGTGTGGCTGCAGCTGCTGCCATGGAAACCCATTCCATGAAGCTCTCTGTGTACTGTACTCATGCTGATCTGAAGGTCATATGAAGGTTGCAGCTCTGCAGCAACTGACTGCAGAAAGTCTATGACCTCTTTAGACTTTCAGCATCCTGGCTGAGTTGTTACAAATTCTTCCATTTTGTTCTGATAGAACTGACAGTTTAATGTGGAATATTTAGGACATTTCAAGACTGGATTTGTTGCTCAGGTGGCATCCTATGACAGTTCAACGCTGGAATTCAAAAGAGATCCTGAGAGCAAAACATGCTTTCACTAATGTTTCTAAAAACAGTCTGCATGTCTGAGGGCTGATTTTATACACCTGTGGTCAAACCAAGTGATTAGGACTCCTGATTCTGATCATTTGGATGGATGAGCCGATACTTTTGGTCATATAGAGCATGTTTATGACTTATAAAAATAGACACATCTTCAAGTCAAAAAGACAAACATCCCAATAGCAGCAAGACTCACACTCCTCTGAAACCCTTAGCTCTATTTCAAATAATCCTCGATGTGGACTCTGGGAGCAGTGAAGACGATTCTTTTGTTGTGGAATCAGAGTTCATCTTCTCAGATTCCTCCTATGATGAGGATATGCCAGTACATGGATTTGCAGCCAGAACATCCTCTCCACATGATACTTATACATAAGTACAACCCCCGAGAGGTATGGCAGGGCATCCAGTCCATCACCAACTACAGAGCCCATGCCACACCTCCAGTGGTCTCAGATGCTGCACTGGCAGAGGAGCTGAACAGCTTTTTCTCTTGGTTTGTGTCTCATGCGCAACACCCAGCCACCCCACCCCAAGCCTCTGCACAAGCCACAATAACCCCCAGCACTCCTCCCCTCACTCTTGAGGCTGCTGAGGTAAGACGGGTGCTCCAGACTGTCAACCCAAGGAAGGCCACAGGCCCAGATGGAGTACCAGGAAAAGTACTCAAAGCCTGCGCTGACCAGCTAGCACAGGTCTTCACTGACATTTTTAACCACTCGCTGGAACAGGCCTACATCCCAGCCTGTCTTAAATCTGCCATCATCATCCCGATCCCCAAAAAAACACCTGCGACTGACCTCAACGACTTTCGTCCCATCGCGCTCACACCGGTCATCACCAAATGCTTCGAGAAACTGGTGCTAAAACACATCAAAGCCTGCCTCCCCTCTTCCCTGGATCCTCACCAGTTTGCCTACCGCCCCAACAGATCCACTGAGGACGCGGTAGCCA
>NC_050516.1:31076521-31080177 GCF_002922805.2 Oryzias melastigma
GAATACAAAATGTAGTCAGTGAAACACAATCTGGTTTTCTTCCAAATAGATTCAAAGATTCAAAGATTCAAAGACTTTTTATTGTAACTGTCAGGAACAGTTAAATTGTGGGGGGGTCCACCAGCAGCAATGCACAGCACAATAAATATAACACAATAAATAGGTTGATTCACAACAATATTCGGCTAGTTTTAGATTTGTTAGATTATAGTAAATTAATTGAAGACGATGGAATTATCAATCAACACCTCTCGTCCGTCCGAACCCTCAGCATCGGCTCCCCCCAGGGCTGTGTGCTGAGCCCACTACTATACTCACTCTACACGTCTGACTGCAGTCCCAGCCACCCCGAGAACCTCATCATCAAGTTCGCAGATGACACCACGGTGGTGGGGCTGATCACTGGGGGAAATGAGACGGCCTACAGGGAAGAAGTCCGGAAACTAGGAGAGTGGAGTGCCTTAAACAACCTGGCACTGAATGCCTCCAAAACAAAGGAAATCATCCTGGACTTCCGTCAAAACAGGGGCACCCACACTCTGCTGGAGTTGAACGGTGAACAGGTGGAGCAGGTGGAGTCCTTCAAATTCCTTGGTGTCCACATTTCAGCAAATCTCTCCTGGGAAACCAACACCCAAGCTCTAGTGAAAAAGGCTCAGCAGCGGCTGCACTTCCTAAGGGTGCTAAGGAAGCAGCGAATCCACCAAAAGCTGCTGGTGACCTTTTATCGCTCCACCATTGAGAGCCTGCTGATTTACACTGTGTCAGTTTGGCACTCCAGCTGCATGGTGGCGGACAGGAAGAGACTGCAGAAGGTGATAAACACAGCCCAGAAAATCATTGGTTGCTCTCTCCCCACGATGGCCTCCATCTACACCTCTCGCTGCCTCACCAGAGCCAGGAACATCAAGAAGGACCACACCCACCCCGGTCATCACCTCTTCAAGGTGCTTCCTTCTGGCAGACGGTACAGGGCGGTACCGGCCAGGACAAACAGACTGAGAGACAGCTTCTTCCCAAAAGCTGTAGCTGTACTAAACGCTAACTTCCAACCATAACCCTTGATACTTTGCACATTCATAGGCGACTTTGCACACTCGTCTGCTCTGGTCACTTTATTCCTCACCTCACTTCTTGTACATAATTGACCCTTTTTTATTGAAACCTTTTTTATATTTATATATTTATTACTGTGTATAAATATGTCCACATTGAAAAAGTGAGTTGTACCGAAATTTCATTGTAACTGCAATGACAATAAAGGCATTCAATTCAATTCAATTCAAGTAGACTAATAAACTATTAATTGTTGAAGAAGAGAATGATGAGAACCCTTTATCTTTACAGTAAAAGAAAAATTTTCCCTATTCAAAAAAGACCGACTAAACTGTGAAAAGCTTCTGATTTCAACAGGTAAACTAAATGTTTAAAACATTGCACATGTTTGGAAGTTTCTTTGTTTGATTTGCAGTTTATTAATCATTGATGGTGGCTTGCAGGATCTCTGCAGATCCGTTGATGAAACCATCGACACTCGCAGCGGTCCACTTCCAGTCATTTCTTCCTCCGTGAAAGATCAGATCTCATTCATTTCTGTGTGATGCTTTCATCTGAAGAGGAATCGTTTTCGGAATTTTCCGTGTACTTAGCTAACGTGACAGACTGTTGTCATCCCCTGTTGTTGTTGTGTGTTTAAACGGGACGATTCACGTGGAGAACGGGGCGTACAGAGAAATGTTTACGTTCTCCTTTGGTGGTGAAAGAGCTTCCGGGTATGTGAATAAAGTGAATAAAGTGAATAAATAAGTGACTAAATAAATAAATAATAAAGTGGTGGACGGTCCTGCAAACATGTCTCTAAGCTCTTTATTTTGCATATGAAACTCTGCATTACCGACCCAGATAGTCAGCGTCATTGATGAGTTGATTTAGAGTCGCCAAAAAGTTCCGATCTGTAAATAAAGCTTCACGAGATGCTCCACGTCTTCCAGCTTCGAGCATGGCTCTGATAAACTGACAGTTTTCGGTTTCATCGGCATTCTCAGCGTCACTGTCAGTGTCATTGCCAGATTGTGAGCTCTTACTTTCCGCGCTGCCGGCTCAAATTGATAGGGCTTTATAGTCCTCAAACCACAAACACCCGGCGCCTCTGAATCAGCGTCACTTTCAGAACAAATGTTTCCACAATCTGAGTCTGGAGACAGAATTGTGGACCTTGAAATATCGCCGCTATCGCTAGCTCCGGCCATAGACTGTAAAAATGGTAAATATGAGGCGAAATTCAGTTAACACCGAAAATGACTCACAACCCCATTTAAAAACAAACAAAACATTTAAAAACAAGCGCAAGATAACATCAGGGGCCCGTTCCAAGAAGCAGGTTCAACAAATTTAGAGTTCAAACCTGAACTTAGAGTCACTGGACTCAAAATTCAATCAACTTGAAGTTGTCAGAACCAGAATCAGGTGTGAGCATCACGACCATAAAAAGCCCTGATCAATGGAGCAAAGACAGCACGATTCACCATGGCAACGGGGACAAACAGCTGAGTTTAGTACTTCCGGCGGTGGAAATTGATAAGTTCAAGAAAAGCAACACAGCTGCAGCGGTAGAACAGAGAGAAAATATCTGCAGTTATTTGGATCATTTCAAATAATGAATAAATAATGTCAGGAAGGTTATTTTGTCTCTTGTTAAGGAATGGTTTTTGATCTGTTATTAATTTAACCAGTAATCTCCGGAATCGCATGAATGACCAGTTTTGGTAACCCCCCCACCTACACACACGGATATCACTGCACGCTAAAAAGAAAATGTAGCTGCCTGGAATATGTTTAAAAAAAAAGCATTTATTTAATTTGAATTCTCAAGACTTAAAAAATATTTGCCGAATTCTTTTTTTAAGCGTAAAAGCGATGGTTGGATTATTTCAAATCGTTTCTCAGTGTTTGACATTCCATAATTCCTATTGTTAAGGGTTTAAAATAAGGAAAAGAAAACTGTATTTTTTAATAGCGAGTACATGGAAAAACTCACTATTTATAATATCGCTGAAATAAAAATGAATTGGGAAACTGCAGTCAGTCGACTCGTGTCCTCCAAATCCTCTACCGACGTAAATAACATTTCCTCTGGATTAATCAGCCTCCTCTCTACATGATCCTCTATGAATGAACATGTCATTTTGGTTTCTGAGTGGTGAAAACGTGACGTCTCTAATGTGAATGTTCTCTAAATGTTAATGAGGAACTCATATTTGAACATCTTTCACTTTAAAAAAGGGCAGAGACCACAGAGAACTCTAAGTTTCCTGAAGAAAACCTGCTACCGACCAGGTTTCGTTCACAGACTCAGTTGCCATAGTGATTGATTCTGAGTTCAGCTTAACCTGCTTCTCGGAACGGGCTTGATTTCGCCCACTTTCCCGGGTTTGAGTCATCTCTCTTTCTGGAACCGAAAACTCAGAGTTTTACTGAATTCGGAGTTCACGAACTCAGAGTTCCAACAAAACCTGATTCTTGGAACGGACCCCAGGCCATTAATAACGATAAAATACAATGATCCTGGATGGCGGGATCCAGGTTGTGGTGAATCAAATCGATTCTGGAAATTATTATCGAAATCTACCTCTAGTTTTTTTTTTTTTTTTTTTTTT
>NC_050516.1:31080188-31083431 GCF_002922805.2 Oryzias melastigma
GATTTCTAACCGTCTTTGAACGCACCAGTGACGTCTCCGCCCAGCAGTCTGTTGGGTCCCGCCCACAAAGTTTCTCAACCAAGTGACAGCTAAGACAGCGGGGAGGCAGCACGACTGGACCCTCCGCGGAGAGACGGACCACAGAACTGTTTTCCTCCGCGACAAATCCAGGTCCGTTGGGCTAAATGATCCGGTTACATATGTTTATTAGCGCATAACCCGACGGGCTTTCTTCCGCTGCCGCGTCCGAGCAGAGCAGGCAGCAGCTAGCACTCAGCAGCCGTGCGGGAACTTGTGACGTTCACTGACTTAAAGGTTATTTTAGTGTCCAGGTGAGGTCACGTAGCCGCCCACATGTCAGAGCCGGCCGTGGAGGCGAAGGTGGAGGTCAAGCAGGCGAGCAAAGAGGTGAAGGAGAGCGAGAACGCCGCGGAGAAGTACTCAGCCATGACGGTGAGCAAGAACAGCGAGATGAACATGGGAGAGCTGGCGTCCGTCTTCAGCGCGGTGCCCACTCACAAACCGGTCAAGAAGGTAGGAATTCCGAGGCTCAGGGAGACACTAAAATCAAACTGACACAATATCATCCACAACACTTGTGCATAGACTCCACAAGATGTGTATTTTTGTTCACTTTAATTTAAAATAATCATATTTTTCTGTGTGATTTGATCATATTTAGTTGATAATATGCTTATGACAGATGAAATGTTGGTGAAATTGGAGCATCGTAATGCAGCAGTGCACATGTTTCAGGTTTTCTGCTCCAGCACAATACAATATATTGACATCAGCTGTTTGACTGTACGTGCAACAGGAAACAACTGTCAATAAATGTGTCTCTCCTAAGAAAACCAATACATGTTTCAAACTAATTTCATTACGTGACAAGTTCGCTTTATTTTGAAATTGTCAGACCCTAAGGATAGGATAGAATAGGATTTATACATCAAATTGGATTGTCAACAACAACAATATAATCGATAATGGTTGGTAGAAAAGTAAATTTGACAAATACTTACAAAATATTGAAATATGTTGCAAATTTACAATACATATATTTATAAATAATAAATTAATTGATTCACTAATTTACTATTAAGAGCCAAATAAATAAACATATTGCTGCTGGCATGATTTATTTATTTATTTATTTTTGCTCCTTGGATCCGTGGGGTTGAAGTAACTAAAGTTGGATTTTGGGATATATTCAGACTCTGACTGATTCGCTTAAAGTGAACCTGAACAACTGGACCAAAACGGCCTCCGTAGCCTCGAATTACCAGACGTAAACAGAAAAGTGGAGCGCCAAGGAGACACTAAACCAGGTGTCTGCAACCTGCAACCCATCAGTGTAAGACTGCTGAGGACAAAGAGGGGCAAAAGAACAAAAAATTAAATAAAAATAAAAAAGCATTTTTTTAAAATAGGGATTACTTAATTAGCATTTCTTTATTTTAGATTAGTTAAATTTATAAAGTGATGGGTGAGGTTCATATAGATGATAAACTATGTAAGTTTTTACATCCTGTTGACCTGAAGACGTTTTGTTTGATCAACTCTACCTCCAGAATGAACAGATTTTATATGCAAACAAAACTT
Organism: Oryzias melastigma; assembly: GCF_002922805.2. NCBI lineage: Eukaryota > Metazoa > Chordata > Actinopteri > Beloniformes > Adrianichthyidae > Oryzias > Oryzias melastigma. Next base: position 31,081,791 of record NC_050516.1, read on the forward strand.
TGGTAAAAAGTTTGATCTTTTATGAGTTCAAAGCACATATTATCTTATGCAGCACAACATTGGTTAATTGAGATGATCCTGTTTGGCACGGAGCATCTTTTACTTTGAAAATAAGTTATTTGAGCTTCTGTGACATGTAAAAAAAAAGCTCTTGAGAGATGTTATGTTCTTTTTATATTTTTGCTTTTGTTCATGGCAAAAACCAGACATAATTCACATTTATTTTTATTTAAAAAAAAAATAGGGTCATGAATGCGAATCCAAATTTCTTAAAGGCTAAAGTAAGACCCATGCGGCTCCTTTTTTCATTTTTTATCAGTAGAAAATGGTCCCAAATGGCTCTTTTACTGTTAAAGGTTGCAGACCCCTGGACTAAACTAAAATATCTCTGCCCTTAGACCCACCTTCCCGATAAGGAAAAACTCCTAAAAAATGATTCCAGAAAAAAAAGAAGAACCTTAGGGATGTCCAGAAGAAGAAGGGATCCTCTCCCAGGAAGGACAGCGATGTACCAGAACCGTTAAAGAAGAATTAGTTTATCTAACTTTAGACTACATATTTAAATAGAGTTAAGCCAGATAGAACTGGGGTACAGGTGGGGGCAAGGTCCACGGTCAAGATGAGCCACAGGCAAGGTCCACGGACAAGACGAGCCACAGGCAAGGTCCACGGCCAAGACGAGCCAGAGTTGAGGTCCACGGCCAAGAGGTGCCAGAGGCGAGGTCCACGGTCAAGATGAGCCAGAGGCAAGGTCCACGGCCAAGACGAGCCACAGGCAAGGTCCACGGCCAAGACGAGCCAGAGGGAAGGTCCACGTCCAAGACGAGTCGGAGGCAAGGTCCACGTCCAAGACGAGCCAGAGGCGAGGTGCACGTCCAAGACGAGCCAGAGGCGAGGTCCACGTCCAAGACGAGCCAGAGGCATGGTCCACGTCCAAGACGAGTCAGAGGCATGGTCCACGTCCAAGACGAGTCAGAGGCAAGGTGCATGTCCAAGACGAGTCAGAGGCGAGGTGCATGGCCAAGACGAGCCAGAGGCGAGGTCCACGTCCAAGAACAAGAGGAGTGAAGAGACCTTTAGTCACGTTGTTTTATTTACAAGTTTTGGTTTGAAACACAAATGTTTGGTTGACGTCAGTCTGAATACAGACCAAACAGATTTAGGACTCAATCCGGACCAAATTAAGTGGACTCGGTCCGGACCAGTGGACCTTTCTAGTCTGAAAACACAGCTGTTGAGTGGATGGATTTAACATATTCTTGTGCATTTTCCTCGGTATCCCTAAAGCCTTAAAGGAAAAGAAAAAAAGTGGCAAATCTTTGCAGTTAATTAGTTAAAAGTGATATATTTAGTTTTGAATTTAAAGCATTTTTGAAGGTACAGCACAAAGTCTATGAAATGTTAAGGAACTCGTGGTCTTTCCGCTTATTATTTCAGCCCAGTTTCACATCCTCATTCTTGCTTTAAGGAAGACTTTGGTTATACAAGACTTTTTATCTTTGCATTGTGTTTTGTTTGGCATGAACGGACATGACTCACACATTTCCTTTTTAATATTATTATGGCCCGCAGCATCAGGTACTGATGGCAAGGACCATATTATTTTTGCTAAAAAGTCAAAAAATGAAAAAAGCCCCAAAA
>NC_050516.1:31084302-31085959 GCF_002922805.2 Oryzias melastigma
AGGGAGAGGGCGGCGAGGGTAAGGCCGGCGAGGGTGAGGGCGGGTAGCGACTGCGGGCCATCCAACGCCGCTTGCGGCTTTAATTTTTCTTACAACTACTTGTCAGTTCTGGATATCTACTTAATTTGTGTCCATTTTTGGCACAGAAATGTCTTTTTTTTTTTTTTTGCTTCACAGCCTTACATAAACACAAGATAAACATAAATCATTATGTCACTTTACCTGTAATGACTTCTTTAGGTCAGGATTTCTCAAACGCCGCTGTGTTCTAGCAAAAGTATTGGTTGTTCTTGGTTGCTATGATACTTAGCAGGTCTGGTGTTCTGGTCCAACATCAAAGCTCCAACAGAAGCAAGTCTTAATACCAGATGAAAACAGTCAGGCTGATCGATGTTAACCCCTTCAATCTTGACTTTATGTTTCATTCTATTAAAAACATTATTCTTTAGTGTGTTTTTTTGGTTTAGAGTGAGGCTAAATGAAGTAATATGGTAATTTTTTAATTATTAACACGATCAACGTAATTCCAGTAGATTCTAAAGGAGAATCTACTGGAGAAAAGGAGAAAAAGCGGCATGATGCCGCTTTTCACCTTTAACGTCTTTTAACCAAACGTCTTTGATTGGACCATTTACGACTGGAGTTTAAAGGAAAGTCAACGAGGATTCAAGCGTTCTCCTGTTTCAAGATCCTAATCCTCCTAGATTTTCTGTCTACTACTGCAATAAAAAGTGCACACATGTAGAAACGCACATAAATCCAGTCGGACCGGTTTCAGACTAGAAATCTGACATGAAGAAATGAAATCCAGTTGGAACTGATGGCTCAAAATAATCTGAAGGATTTGATTGTTGGATTGGTGCTATCATCGACCGTCGTCTTGGAACGCTTCAAAGACTATAGTAATCTTGTCAACTGGAATACAGAGATCATGAGGGTAAAGTGGTTTATCAAAATGAGTTTTTTGTTTTTATCAGTAAACTATAATAACTTGTCTAAAGTTTGAAAAAAATAATCCTTTTTTATGCTGGAACCAGAACTGTGGGATTATTTTTCACGTTTTCTTTTGATCTATTTCAAATCAGGTCTTTTTTTATTATGATTATGACCTTTTTACCCAAAATCAAAAAACCTTTCTGGGACATAGTTTCTGCAGAGCAGCAGCAGCTCATAAGAAGTTACAGTGGGGACTGTTCTAAACCGTTGGTGTGGAGCAACCCCGCCCCCTTTTCATTCCCTGTTGCTGTGAGCTCTCTGTTTACATGGTCTCCTCTTAGAGGTTCAACAAAAATGGCAATTAGAAAAAAAAAACACTTTCTAAGACATTTGATGATTTTTTTAAAATTATTTTTGTTGCTTTTTTGTTTGTTTTGTTTTTGTTTGCTCTGATAATATAAACTATATTAACCATAAATACTGGGACAATGTTATACATATAAACAACATTCTGATGCATTTGATGAATTTTTTATGTTTCCTTTGTTTTTTGTTTGTTTTTGTCTGCTCAGAAAATGTGAAGTAGATGAACTTTAGGGATATTGGGAATAGGTTATTTTTTTTAAAAAAAATTGGCATTTTTAATGTTTCTTTTTGTTGTCTGTCTTTTTGTTTTGTACACTCTCTCCCACTAGCTTACAGTCCCTCACACCCACAACAT
>NC_050516.1:31086029-31095788 GCF_002922805.2 Oryzias melastigma
TTTTATGTATTTTTTGTTTCTTTGTGTTCTTTTTGTTGTTTGTTTTGATGTTTTTTTTCTCAGGCAATATGAACTATATGACATATAAGGATATTGGGCAGAGGTTATTTATTTAAAACGTCTTGAGTTATTGATGTATTTATTTTGTATTACACAGAGACATATTTGGTTAAAATAGTTTAACTAATTTTTTTAAATGAGGCAGAGAAAATAAGTTTTCTTAATTTGTTCCCTTCCATTTCCACCAAAGTCAAGAATATTAAGTATTTTTTGTCATGTGCTATGAAAATAAAGTAAATAAATAAATATTGGAGCTATCCAGTCGTACATTTCTGATCCAGATTCCAGCTCAGACGAGGAAAACGAAGACGTTCATGGATCTGTTTGTCTACAAGTGGATGCATCAGAATGGAGCAAGAAGCTTCACAACAATTTAAATAAAGAAATATTCAGAAACTCTTAATTTTCTTAAAATAAATCTTCAATTGTGAGAAAATGCCTCAACAACATGTTTGTATTGGTCATTAAATGACATAAGTAAACCTGATACGTGTTTTTGTGCATTTCAGCAAATCCAGTTTGTAGAGGAGAAGCAGGAGTTCAGCCGGTTCCCCACAAAGACCGGCCGGCGCTCGCTGTCCCGCTCCATCTCCCAGTCATCCACAGACAGCTACAGCTCAGGTCAGACCAACGTCTCCAGCCACAGCAGAGCTGAAGCCTTTGAACGTGACTGATTATTCGCTGCTTTTTTAAATCACAGCTGCGTCCTACACGGACAGCTCTGATGACGAAACTTCACCCCGCGACAAAACCCAGATCAACTCCAAGGGCAGCAGTGACTTCTGCGTCAAAAACATCAAGCAGAACGAGTTTGGCCGACGGGAGATTGAGATAGCAGAACAAGGTAACGCTTTTTACCCACAATTCCTTCTCAAACTTGACTTATTCTGGTGTTTTCTTTCCTAAAGTCAAACTCCAATCATCTTTTGATCCATTGTAAAACCATTCCTAGTGGTTATTAAATTATGATGATGTCATTTTCAGCCAAAATAAGCAAGAAAGTGTCGTTTTCTTGGATGTATTTCCTGCAGAGCAGCTGGAGTTTATTAGAAATTCACCTCTGAGTTGTGATTGTTGGGATGGAGGAACCATATGTTCTTATTTCTCGTCAGCTCCTGATTCACAACACTTTAAATAAAGAAATACTCAGAAATACTGTTTGAAACTTAAACATCCTAATACTGTATATGTCCTCCATTGTTAGAAAAATGCCAAAAGAACATGTTAAAAATACCGTTTTATTAGAGTGCGTCGCTAAGAAGTAAAAATGAGATTACATTTTTGTTCTATTAATTAATCGTGACATGTAATTAATAATCAATTTTAATTGCAATGATTTTAAATCCAATAATAGCTGTAAAAAAATAATTTTTAGTTATTTTCTGAAGTTTGTGACATTGTGGTGCTGTAAAAGATGAAAATAAAACTAAAGAGGTGGCTATAATATATAGTTTTTTTATTATAAAAGACTGTCAACCTTTATTTTGACACCACTGAAGGGTCATTTTATTTCAGTCTTGAACAAATTACAAAATAAAAAAAAAACATCAGGCGCTGAGTGCTTTAATTTACACATCAAACCACAATAGGAAGACTTTTCTGAGCAACCAAAAAATATTGAACACAAACTTCTCATTAATAGCATAATTCAAATGTTGATATACATTATTCCACAGTTTATCTCAACAGGAAGACAGTAAAAAAGACACAAAGTGGTTTTATAGTTTCATTTGTTTGGGTGAATTTGATCATTTCAAAGACCGGGATGAAGCAGGATAGAAAAAGAGAATCTAAGAAAGAAGAAATTTAACTTTTTAGACTTTATTTTTTTAGAATAAACTTTTGCTTCATCATCTGAACAAAATGAAGCGCTAAGACGTGAACTTTCCCGCTGAAATTTAACTTCTCATGACGATCACTTTCCTCAAAAAGAAGCTGGAGCGGAGCGCGGTTCGTGCGCCTCGCGCTGAAGTCGTTACCATGACAACGCGACACATCTCGTATTAAAAAAACTATTCAAATTGAAATATATAACAGGACTGAAGCTCTAATCATTTATTTAACATTTATATTTTATTTTAGCTGATGGTTTGAGCGGGATAAAATTTTCCTCCAGGTGTGCAGAACACAGAAGTAACCATGAGATTCACATGTTAAAAAACAAACAAAAAAAAAACTAAAATGTCTGTAATTAATTAATCACAATTAAAATAAATAAATTGACTGTCCTAGCAGAAACCAAACCATCCGCTATGATGCACAAATTGTCTGATCTTCCCTTTCATGTAGACGTAACCCTGGATTCTGCGTGATGGCGAGCTGTTTTCTGAGTTCTCCGTCGTGACTTGTTCTGTTTTTTTCTCAGATATGTCAGCTCTGATTTCACTCAGGAAGAGAGCACAGAGTGAGAAACCGTTGGCAGGTGCCAAGATTGTGGGCTGCACTCACATCACCGCGCAGACCGCAGTAAGAATCTCGCGCCCGTTTGGCGTCCAACCCAACAAGCCGCATCTGAAACTGTGTTTGCGTGTCCAGGTGCTCATCGAGACTCTGGTGGCGCTCGGCGCTCAGTGTCGGTGGACAGCCTGCAACATTTACTCCACCCAGAATGAAGTGGCTGCTGCTCTGTCAGAAACCGGTAGGCAGCAGAGACGCTTGAGAACATTTTTTATCTTCTTCATACCGCGGTGTTTCTCAGATGTGCTGGCAGTGAGCCACTGAGCTCATTTCTGTGTGAAAATGTCAAAGCCATGGTTACTGTTTGGACGTGTTAAACATTCAGCCTGCACGGATAATAGAAACCCATAAGTACTACCGGACAGATCCACTTTTCCGTGCCTGGTTGCTACGTGACGATCCGTAAATCTGCAGAGCAGACCTTTGTCACGAGGAGAGGAGCCACAACTCTGAGAGTGACAGCAGCTCGGATTAGTGACATATTGTTATCCCGGCTGGGCTGTTCATTAAACCGTCAGCAGTTTCTGAAAGAACAAACATCCGCTGATGTCCCACGCTTGATTAAGACAAACAGGACTGATGGTTCTCATGTCGCCAGACTAATGCCGTCTCAGGTTATTAGGTGGATTGATTTCTCTCTAATGTTTCAGGCGTCGCCGTGTTTGCCTGGAAAGGAGAATCTGAAGACGACTTCTGGTGGTGCATTGACCGCTGCGTCAACACGGAGGGTTGGCAGCCCAACATGGTCTGAAACGAATGTTTTTCTACTCTCATAAGGACGGTTTGTGACATTAAAATGACAAATATTCGCCTCATTTATGCATCAGATCCTTGACGATGGAGGAGACTTGACACACTGGGTGTACAAGAAATACCCCAACGTCTTCAAGAAGATCCGAGGCATCGTGGAGGAGAGTGTTACTGGCGTTCACAGGTGGTTGTTTTGTGTGTTTAAAGTTTTTTTTTTTCTTAAAATCCAAAACTAGCAAAAATAATTCTAACAGCAGAGAAAAAAACTGGGAGATTCCCAGTGAATTTCTGTTTCCAGTACAATATGGAAAAAATAAAAGATGATAATGTATAATGGTGGAAAACACATTTCAAAATTAGATTTTTAATCTATAATTTGGGTATTTCTGTTAGTAAATTTCCTAAAAATGTACTGCAATAGAACCATATGCAAGTATTTCCTGTATTCAAATGCAAAACATTTTATTCTTTTTACGTTTGAGCCTATTTATTGCTTTACATGAGGGGTCTCAAACTCAATCGCACAAGGGGCCAAAATCCAAAACACTCCTTAGATCGCGGGCCGAACAGGATAAATATATGTATTGAACACTAAAACTAAATTTTTAAAGCTTTAAAACTGCTATTTTTTAACATAATTATGAAGTAGATGTATAGCATTACCTGTGTTAATGCTATAAGCTGAATTTGGCTGCTGAAGATGCTGAAATTGATAGTTAAAAACGCTGGAGCTGAGAGCCAGCTAAACTGTTAGCTTAAATTAGCCAAAACTGTTAGCGCGTGAACTTTAGCCTAACTCAAAAACAGCTGAAAAACTTAAAAACAAAAGCCAAAATTAGGCAAAACAGCTAGCATGTTGCTGAAATATTAGCTAAACTCTTCCAAAAAGCTAGCAGAATGTCAATCTTTAAAACTTTAAATCTGTCACTTTTTAAGATAATTAAGAATAATGAAAGGAAGGAATATTATTCCAGAATAAATCAACTTAAACCTTAAATAACTTTCAATGTTTTACTCTACGTAAAAGTATATTTGGTCAAAATTATACAAGTTAGAAATGAGCTCAAGATAACATCGGGTCATTAATAACAACAAAATAAAATGATCTGGAGGGCCGGATAGAATTACCTGGAGGGCCGGATCCGGCCCCCGGGCCTTGTCTTTAACACCTTAACATTTACATGAACAGTTGGTACAACCAGACTTACCAGCAAAAGAAAAACAGATGAAGTTAAGGCACAACTTTTTAAACAAATGAGGTGGTTGAGCACCTACTGTAACATATGAAATGTGTGACAAAAAATGGAGACAGTAAAAAAAAAAAAAAAAGTTTATATTGGTCCCTTTTAACTAAAGTTAGATCCCATAACTCGTTTAACAATCAGCTTGAAAAAAGAGAAGGGTTTGTAAAGAATTCACTTCATTACAACTTTAGATAGAAGTATTAAATCGAAGAGAATACTGCAAAAGACTAAAGAAAATATGTTTAAAGACTAACTTATGGGTCAAGTCAGGATCAGCTTAAAGTGAACAAATCGAAATCTTGAAAAATAGACATTATATCTGAAAAAAATAACATTTGAAAACAAGACGTAAATTTGAAAAAATAAATCTGAAAATTAAAAAAAACATTTAAACTTGAAAAAAAAATCAAAACTTGAAATAAATATTAAAAATTTGGGAAAAAAATAGTGAAAACTTGAAATAAAAAAAAACTATAAATGTAAAAATTACTGATTGAAAAAAAAATCCATTAGTAACAGCTGCTGTTTTAAATTTTCTTTTTTTCTGAATCTTCACTTTCAGACAGTTTCAATTCTGATTTTCTAGTTTTCACGGCTGAGCTGAGTCTAATTTTACATGGGGGCGGGGCTTTGAGCTCATTGGCTACCCAAAAATGCATCCCATGATTCCCCAAGATGAGGAACGCATGTTGATTACTGCTTCATTTCCAGACTGTATCAGCTCTCTAAAGCTGGAAAACTGTGCGTCCCAGCCATGAATGTGAACGACTCTGTGACAAAGCAGAAGTTTGACAACCTGTACTGCTGCCGGGAGTCCATCCTGGATGGGTAAGTCTTCATATAGTCCAGGGTCAGCAACCTTTAACAGTAAAAGAGCCATTTGGACTTGTTTTCTACTGATCAAACCTATAAGTAGCCGCATAGAATAGAATAGAATAATTTACTATGATGGACTCAAAGTCCAAATAACAAGACTGTAAAAAAAAAAATGAAATTCATACATAAAAGGTACAGTAATTTTATTTTATTTTTTGTTCTTTTTCCCCTCTTTGTCCTCAGTAGTCGTACACTGCAGGGTTTTGTTATTTTAGTTTGGGGTTGGTAGTCTTAGTTTGCGGGCTTTGTTTATTTGTTTTCTTTAGGTAGTTTTGGTTTGGGGGAGCTGCTGACTCCAACGGTCGACATGGTTGGTCAGCGGTCTCCATGACTTATTTTATGATTGGCTGAGGAGCCATTAAGAGATAAAAGAGCCTCATGAGGATCAGGTTGCAGACCCCCGTTATAGCCCCAATTTCACAAAAAAATGCCTCCTGGTCCCCTGGAGGGGAGTGAGAAAGAAGAACAACATTTGAATTGCACTGCACCAAACGGAAGGACATAGAACTAAATAAAATAAATAATAAAGAAAAGAGGAGAGGGGAAGTAAATGAGAGAAGAGAACAAACAGAGAGCGAGGTACAAACTCTTGTGGGGTTATTTCTGTTTGGTGACTTCACTGTTATTTAATACGTTTTAATGATTAGTTTGAAGAATTTTCTGTTTTCACTCTAAAATAAAAAAATTGTTGAATTTTTGCATAATTGAACCATATATATATTTTTAATCTCCATTGAATTTGCTTAAATTTGCCAGTTCATCCATCCACATGTTAATGCCGAAATGCATTTTTTCCAATCGTGATGCTTTCACTCTGGGTTAAATGAATGACTGAATTAAACTTTATTTATACAGCACTTTACAACTCTTGTAGGGGTACCAAAGTGCTTCACAATTAAAGAAATACGGAATAAAAAAATGCTAAAATAGGCAAATTAAGAACAAAATTAAAAGCTGCATAAAATTACAAAAAACAGTTGACAATAAAATACATAAAAGGCAAATAAGAATGCAATAAAACAAACAAAAATAAATAAATAAAATGCCACCAACTAGTAAAGCCATTCTAATTCTTTATTTCATTCTTTATTTCCTTTTTTTAAATTTTAAATATTTTTGTACAGCACTTTGAATTGCCTTTGGTAGGAATTGTGCTTTATAAATAAACTTACTTGCTAAAAAGGAGCATTTTATGACATTTAAAGCTGTTTAGGGCTGATAGCATGCGCGCGTCTACAGGAATGTTATTCCATAACTGAGGGCCGGCAGTGGAAAAGCTCCGCCCCCCCCCAGCGTTTCTATAAAGCAAATATTGGTTAGCAGTCCTTAAAACTCAAGAATGGTTGATGAGAGTTAAAAGCTCAACTGAGGCAAGCCGATGACGATCTTTAAAAACGAACCGTAAAAGTTTAACCTCTTTAATTTGACTGATTTGAGAGCAGATTCTAACAGAGCATTGACTGTATAAGAGAACTGGACCGAGTATGACTTCGCCCATAGAAAAAGGTTTATTTCTGGCTCCAACCAAAGGAAGTCTATTCAGTCGCCATTTTTTCGCAATACGGATGCAGCATAATGCAGCCAGAAATCGTCAGTAGTGATTGATTAATCATCATTTCTATGGCAACCACTCTCACCAGTCGGGAGGGAGCTTGTCGGAAGTCCCCGCCTCTATCGCTTGAAAGCAGGTCCAGTTCTCTGATGCTGTCAATGGAACATAGAAAAGAGCCTGAAAACATCCCATAATAACATCAGCTGTTTGTGGGCATTATTACACTTTGTAGAAAACTTGATTATATTAAAATAAGGAAGCAAACGGTGAACACGCATTGAGCCACAGACAGATATACAATCAGATCATTGCAGGGCAGTGAGCTTCTGCTCTGTCCTCCTCCTGAGCTCAGCTATTATGTTTTTAAAAACAGTCTTTGTAAATCATTTCCTGGTTGAGAACAACTTTAGTTCTTGTTTTTCTGATGTTAATGACACACATGATCAACCGGGAGAGACGTCCCTGCAGATCTGGGAGTTTCTCTGTGAACATTAAACATCAGGACTCGTCTGAACTCTCGTTGCTTTTGTCTTGTAGAAGTCAATCAAAAGAAGTTTCAGATTCTCATTATTGGATGTCATTGGACAGATTTTGGTTTTCACAGAGCAGTTCCTCTTCACTATGACTCTGACTGGGACTCTGTAGAGGGAGATCAGCCAAGCAGGAATTATTTCTCCTTTACAGTGTTTCAAATGTACGTCTCCTCCACTTAAATGGTCATTTAAAGATTTTATAAAGAGACAATCCTACGACGGAGTATTAGGGTCAGTTTACAAACAGATTTATTACTACTTTAAATTTTGTAAATTTACGAAAAAAGTCCTAATTGTTAATTATGAGATTATTTATGTCTTAAAAAGGTCATAGGCTAAATTTATGACTTTTTTATCTCCTAAATTTACGAATTAAAGTTGTAAATTTACAAGATTTAAAGTCGTAAATTTACCAGAAAATTATCTTAAATTTACTAGATTAAAAATCATAAATTTACAACTTTTAATCTTGTAAATTTACAATTTTTAAAGTCGTAATTTTACAAGATTAAAAGTCAAAGATTTACAAGACAAATTCTTGTAAATTTAAGAGAGATTAAAAGTTGTTAATTTACAAGAAATGTTCTTGTAAATTTACAAGAATAAAATTAGTAAATTTTTAAGATTTAAAATAATGATTTTATTACTTTTAATCCTGTAAATGTAAAACTTTTGCAGTTGTACATGTACAAGATTAAAAGTCGTTAATTTACAAGAAAACTGTGTATAAATTTACTAGATTAAAAGTCGTAAATTTAAGAGATTAAAAAAAATAATTTACATGAAAAATTCTCATAAATTTGCAATATTAAAAGTTGAAAATTTACAAGAAAAATTTGCATACATTTAAGAAATTAATGTATGCATTATGTATTATGAGATTTACAAAATTAAAATTGTATTAGTTTTAAAGTAATAAATGCACATGAAAGATTCTCGTAAATTTACGACTTTTAATCCCCTAAATATATGAGATTAAAAGTCGTAAATTTACTAAAACAATTGTATACATTTACAAGATTAAAAGTCGCAAATTTACGAGATTTGATGTTGTAAGTTTACAAAAAGAATTCTTGCAAATTCACGAGAAAAACTTGAAATATTACCATTTTTTGCTGGCCTTAATACTCTGCCGTACAATCCAGTTTATGTTAAGACTTTGACATTTTTGCACAAGGACCCCAAACAACAGTTTGTAATGCAGCGTTCCCTCGTTTATCGTAGTGTTCTTGTTCTAAGACTCTCCTGCAGTCGGTGAAATCTTGAGAGTAGGAATATATAGATGATTTAAAAGCTCTAAAACTCCTCACACTCCAAGACAGACATGAAAATCTTCACACTTGTTTAAACTCTCTTGTTTAAACTCTTAAAGTTCAAATCTCCATTGAAAAATAATTTTAGTATGATGAAACCAAAGATCTGATTGAAGATTTATGTAAGTGTGGAAAACTGGATGCATTCTCCTGAACAGGAGACACAGCACAGAGGAGATTGATTGACAAGGTCAACATCCAATCAGGAGGCAGAGCATGGAATGCTGTTAAATGGATGCAAAATGCCACTGAAAAAAATTTGCAATATGGCGACGGATTCCTGTTCATGTAACCTGTCCCAAGGACATTATGTCTTTAGACCCATAGAGCTTTTCTAGTCCCAAGAACCAGCCAGAAGGAACTGAGGGGATAAAAGAAAACTGCATCTTCCCCTTTTCACTACATCATTTTACTGACCAGTCATCCTCCTCATGGCTTTTCAGATTTGCACTATTATTCTAGAAAATAAAAGCTCCAACGTGACGCTGTGGATGACTTGAGCTGTTTGGTCTGTCGTCCGTCCGCATTTAGGCCGTTGCTAAGCAACAAAAGGGTTCTCTCGTTTTTAGTGTTGATTAAGCTCAGGTTAGCTTTCACACCTGCTCAATGAAGCAAACACATGGGTGCAGACCAACCAGCTCAGTGTGAAAGTGCCCTATTTTGTATGACAAACTGATGTGATGGAAGTTGCTGGATTCTGAGACGCTTTTTAAGATCATTATTGTGTCACCTATAGATGACTGAGTTAAAAAACTTGAATTTATCCTAAGCAGGTTTTCTCTGTCTTAAATCACTTCTAAACACTTTCCACAAATGGTGTTAATCTGCTGTGTCAATCCTCCACAGCCTGAAGAGAACCACAGATGTCATGTTTGGAGGGAAGCAGGTGGTTGTCTGTGGGTATGGTGAGGTGAGATCCTTTTTGGAACATTAACACATTTCTCAAATCCTGATTTTTTTTTTTTTTTTTTTTT
>NC_050516.1:31095793-31104404 GCF_002922805.2 Oryzias melastigma
CTCCGATCATCTTTTGAGCTTTTTCAAAAGTGTCCCCACTGGTCTTTTAATACTTTAATTACCTAATAGAATTTAAAAAAAAAGGGTTCTGCTGCACAATCATTGTTTTTTAAATGTTTTTTTAAATGTGCTCCGCTGCAGTTAGAGGGTTACTTATGATAATAAGTTTCTTTTTAGCCAAAGCTCAGACGAGGAAAACAAAGACGTACATGGATCTATTTAAGTGGATGCATCAGAATGGAGCCGAGCAAACAGCTTTTTTTAATCTGGTCCTGATTCACAACAATTTTATTCAAGAAATACCTAGAAATTAAAATTAATTTACTTTATTTATGTCCTACATCATCAGAAAATGGCACAAGAACATGTTTAAAACAAAATTTCTGTCTTTAATTTAGTTGAGCCCTTCTTGGAATGTCCCACAATCCCCTGTTCTCGGGGCAAACGCCACTAAGTGCCTTTTAAGGATAGTGTAAGCTACAAATGGTGTCTCTATGGTATGTGACATATTGAGATAAGTTAAATTGGGTCTCTCTGCAGGTTGGAAAAGGCTGCTGCGCTGCTCTGAAAGCTTTGGGAGCTGTCGTCTCTGTGACAGAGATCGATCCCATCTGTGCCCTGCAGGCCTGGTAAGAAAAAGAACTTCTTCCTCCAACGTGGTGTTCACTGAGAGGACAGAATATCTTGACATCTGCTGGATTACTGATGCTAAACTAGAATTGGGTCCAACTGTCAAAGCTCAGCAGAGATCCATGACCCTCAGATGAATCCATTTTCATGTGGGACATGTGTTCATGTGTTTTGTGTTCTACAGCATGGATGGATTCAGGGTGGTCAAACTGAACGAGGTCATTCGGCAGGTTGACGTCATCATAACATGCACTGGTATTGGAGCTTCGCTGAAATCAATATGAGCGATGGATTACACTGACATGGGATTAGGATACTGAACCCTTTAATCTGGTCATGCGTGATCTAATCTCTGGTGATGAACTTGACGGTGTGTATCTGCAGGGAACAAAAACGTGGTGACCAGAGACCAGCTGGACCGCATGAAGAACGGGTCCATCGTCTGCAACATGGGTCACTCCAACACTGAGATCGATGTGGTAAACTGGCACTCCTAATTTGGAGAAATCAAAGTTCAAGGGGTTCGATTGCTTCACTGAACTTTTCGTGTGGTGTAGAGAGTGACTCCTGTTCTGGACTCTTTCAGGCAAGTCTTCGGACACCCGAACTGACCTGGGAGAGAGTCCGCTCTCAGGTGGATCACGTCATCTGGCCTGATGGCAAAAGAGTAATTCTCCTGGCGGAGGTGAGGGGCGCTGTGTTTATGACTCTACAGAGAAACAAAAATGTAAAAGATTAAAGATCATACATTTACAAGATTTAAAGTTTTAAATTTACAAGAAAAAATCTCGTAAATTTACAAGATCGTAAATTTATTACTTTTAATCTCCTAAATTAACAAGATAAAAAGTTGCAAATTTATAAAGAAAATTCTCGTAAATTTAAGAGAATTAAATTTGTAACTTTGCTAGATATAATGCTGCAAATTTACGAAAAAAAATTCGCAAAGATTTTCGAGATTAAAAATCGTACATTTATTATTTTTATTCTCCTAAATTTACTAGATTAAAGTTTTAAATTTACAAGATTTTAAGTTGTACATTTACAAGAAAATTTGCAAAAATGTACGAGATTAAAAATCGTAACTTTACGAGATTAAAAGTCGTAAATTAATGAGATTTAAAGTTGTAAATTTACAAGAAAAATTCTCGTAAATTTACTAGATTAAAGATCGTAAATTTATTAGTTTTAATCTCCTAAATTTATTAGATTTACTAGAAAATTTGCAAAGAATTACGAGAATAAAAATTGTAACTTTACAAGATTAAAAGTCGTAAATTAATGAGATTTAAAATTGTAAATTTACAAGAATTTTTCTTGTAAATTTACAAGATTAAAGATCGTAAATGTATTACTTTTAATCTCCCAAATTTATTAGATTTACAAGAAAAATTCGCAAAGATTTACGAGAATAAAAATCGTAACTTTACAAGATTAAAAGTTGTAAATTAACGAGATTTAAAGTTTTAAATTTACAAGAAAAATTCTTGCAAATTTAAGAGAATAAAAATCGTAACTTTCCGAGATTAGAAGTTGTAAATTAACGAGATTTAAAGTTGTAAATTTACAAGAAAAATTCTCTAAATCTTACAAGATTAAAGGTCGTGAATTTACTAGATCGAAAAGATTATAGAAACATTTAATCTAATAAAAATGATTTAGCAAGTAGATCAAATCAATCATTATATTATATTATTTATACATGGCACTTTTCATATACTGTTCATATAAAAAAAAAATACACGAAATGATAAATAATAGTATTGTTCTCAAACGTGTTTTAATTTCTCATGAACTTATATGAATTATGGAATATCCTACAGTGTTCCCCCGCTTATTGGTGTTACCTTATCTGCAATATTCATTTTTTTTCCCAGTCACATGACTCTTTCGGTTCGTAACAAAATCTCAGACAACTCAATACGGTTGTATGAAGTTTTTGCATTTGAAGTAGATGCTTCGCTGCTGAAACTGCACAGCGGAGCCCCCGCCGGAGTCATGGAGGGGCGGGGGAGGGCCGTCCGCGCTGGGGAGGGCCGTCCGCGCTCCCCCGCATGTCAACTAGATATATCTAGCATGTAGATTTATTCAAGTTTGCATTGATCAAGACATATTAACTCGTAAAAGTTTTGTGGTTGTGAGCTTGTTGTCAACATACCAATAAAAAAATCAGTTTTAAACAAAAATTTAAGGAAATGGTGCTTGAAAAATACAAAACAGATGCATTTTTCTGTAATTAACTTATGCTATATAGTTTTAAAGTTCTTTAATGTGTATGGGTGTATATTTATGTATATATGCACGTTATATTATTATTATAACGCTTATTTGTGTTTCTTTACAACAGCGGAACCTGAAGGGGTTCGTGTCTCGCCTACTTCATCCTTACTTAACCATATGTTGTATAAATGTCCGCTACGAGATTCACTCGCAGCATGCCCTTAAGAAAATATCCGCAGACATTTTCGCTCTACGGGCTCACAGAGCAGTCTATGACCACGATATGTCCTCGTGGTCACCAGCCTATTTTTAGTTCGCCTATTTTCCGCCCACTGACAGCCCATATCCACCCGTAAGCGCTGTTGTGTCTAAATCTTAACAGCCTTATGCTGTTTCCGATGCTATTCTCATTTTAAAAAGAAGGTAGAGCATCCCATAATAACTAAACTGTATCATGTCCTTCTTGGTTTCATAGGGCCGCCTCCTGAACCTCAGCTGCTCCACTGTTCCTACTTTTGTTTTGTCCATCACAGCCACCACTCAGGTAAAACGACAACTGTAGTTACTACTGTTCTCTGCAGATGAAGGATTACCGTGGACTTTTTCATCCGAGTTATCCGAGCAGATGATCTCCTAATCCAAAAGTCTGGATGTAGTGGATCCCTATGGCTGAGTGCCTCTTTAATCTTGCTCTGTTCACAGGCTCTGGCCCTGATAGAGCTGTACAACGCTCCCGAGGGACGATACAAGCAGGATGTTTACTTGCTTCCTAAGAAGATGGGTGAGGACATAAATAATGCAGTATTTACATGTTAAAAGGTTACAATAAACAGTCATTTGTTTACATTTGTGTTCCCACTGTTCACAGCAAACGTTCCCTTTATGAGTGTAAACAAATTAAAGTAAAAATTCAAATCTGTTTCAACACACGAAGTTACAGTTATGAGGCAGTTACAGCGGATTTCTTTAGAGTCCCAGTCCAACTATATTTTTATCTATTGTCAAAGTGTTCCCAGTGTTTTTTTTATTATTATTATTATGATTATGTAGTTGTTAGTAGAAAGGAATTCATTAGAAATTTGCCTCTAATTGTCCAACTGTTGCTCAGAAATAAGCCTGCACTCATTTCCCATCATCCATTGGGTTACACTTTCTTCTGCTAGCTTACAGACCCTCACAACTCCAAGCTAACATTAGCATAGGAAAAATCGGCGAGCAATATTGGAGATATCCAGTGCAGTTTTGATCCAGATCAGAAAAGGAAACCAAAGACTTTCATGGATCTATTTGTCTGCAAGTGTATCAGAATTGAGCGCAGTAGGGAGACTTTGCAGTTGTGATGTCACAAACCTGAGCTTTTTTAAACCGCAGTTTTTGTCTGGTCATGATTTGAATAAAGAATTACTCAAACACATTTTTAAACATAAATGATTTTATATATGTCCTCCATCCTCATAAAAATACAACAAGAACATGTTAAAAGCACAACGAATACGAGTGCGTCTTTAATATGGAGCTTCTTTTGTGTTATAGAGCTGAATTAATTTGTTCACATTAATATTTTGCTTTGCTGTCTCTCTGCTTAACCTTTAAATAAAACTTAGTTTATGCACTTTTTTCACTGTTCATGCTTATGTGCTGTTTTTTATTTTTAGTTTGAATTCTTGAAGCTTCTTCTACACATGAATGACACTTTAACCTGTGGCCTTTTGCTTTTTTTTACTTTTTATTATCAAAAGCACATTTTTTATACAAGTCATTCAAACCAAAGATTCAAAACGCAAACAAAAGAAAATTCATGCATCCTTACTTCCAACAGTTTTCCTTAATTCATAGAATTAACAAAACAAAACAACAACAGTAACTAAAAATACATAAATAAAAGGAGCTAGATTGTAACAAAATTCCCCACATATTTTAGCTTGTCCATCTGCTAATCTGGCTAACTCTTACATACATATAACTACCTGTATTTATATATGTGCATAAAAAAACAGAATAAAAAAAAAATCAAATCTGAATATCGACCCAATACTTACATTTTCACTTCCCTCCACTGCTGATCAAAAACCTCCATTTTCATATGAAGGAAAAAAAACGGATTGATTTTATTCCGTTTCAAAGAGCAGATCCTCTCTCTGCGTTTGTTAAATGTGAAGCAAAGAAGGAATGTGTTTGAGAAACTGATATTTAAGACTTTTCTTGAGATTTCTTTAATGTAGGCATCTTTTTAAATAAAAAAGATAGCAATAAAAGAGACAATTTTTAACGTCTATAATTTGACACCATCTTTTAAAATAATCCAATTCATCTTTAAGTTGTGGACAGGAGCAATCCCGCCCCCCTTTACCTTCCCTGTTGCTGGGATTTTGGAATTGTGACCCTCCCAGTTTTTTTATTTTACAAATATGTTTGTTTTTCAAACACATTTATTGTCTGCTCCTGATTCACAACTATTTGAATAAACTTAAGCTTTATTTTCAGAAGAATTCCATGAAAAAACAAGTTTAATTGAGTCTTTACGTGTTCTTGACTCCTTGGGCTTCTTGTTTGTAGTTTTACACACAGGTTAGCTCTCTGTTAGGCCACATGGATGTGGTAACTCTTTTTTTTCTTCTGAATCCTCTTTCTTTTTCAGATGAGTACGTCGCCAGCCTGCATCTGACCACCTTCGACGCCCACCTGACAGAACTCAGTGACGAGCAGGCCAAGTACCTGGGCCTGAATAAGAACGGCCCGTTCAAGCCCAACTACTACAGGTACCGATCAGCATTTGGACTTTAATTCAGTGAAACAACACTGTAACTGTTTTACTCTTCACAGGTACTAGGCTGTCAAACGGCCCAGAAGCCCCGAATGTGGATCCCTGTCCTCCAGTGAGCGGAGATGTCTATAGATGCTGTTTTCTACGCCTCACTGGGTACATACGTTGTTTTAGGAGTACTGCAGTGATTGCAGCAGGCTTGTGTCAGTACAACTTCCCTTTGATGAAACGTGCCACACAGAGAAAGAAAGCTGGTACTTGTGTTTCTGAGTTTCTTTCTGTGATTTTTGTGCCAAAAGAGGAGGCGGACTGGAGTCTGGAGCTGTAAAAACAGAGAAAACAAGTCGGTTTGGCTCACAAACGTGTAGTAAAAATATACCGTGTAAAGTACGTGCTCACCCGCCGTGGGTGTTTGAAGCTGCTCGTCCGTTTTGTTCTTGAAACCATTTCTAGATATGAGAAACTCGACTGAAGGTTTTCTATGGGGTCAAATCAGGATCAGCTTAAAGTGAAGAAAAAAACATGATGTTAATGTGAAAAAATGAACATTTGAAAGCAGTTTTAAACTGGAAAATACATATTAAAAACTTTAAATTAAAAAAAAAAAAATCAATAATATTTTTTCAAATGTTCAATAATTTCTTCAAGTTTTTAATATTTTTTTTCAAAATATTATATGATTTTTTCAAATGTAATGCCTGTTTTTCACATTTTTAATCTAGTTTTTTGTTCACTTTAAGCTGACCCCATCCTTTTCGCTCCATAACAGATGGACCAAAGCTGAGCTTTCGCAAAATAGTCCTATAAACCAGATTTTATTGCACTTAACTTAGAGACATGTCTACTTATAATGACATAACTTTTAAACGTCTGATATATATATTAAAGTATGCATTGATTAAGCCATATTAACTCGTAAAGGTTTTGTGGTCGTGAGCTTGTCGTCAACATTCCAGTAAATAAAATCTCTCCTTGCTGCTTTCAACATCTCTTTCTATTTTCGTATTAATACACTTAACGTGCATTCCGATGTTTTAAGAGAAAAAAAAAATATTTTTTGAGACCATCACCATAAAAGAAGAAGAGCTCTTCAGTAGACCACCACAGACAGGTCAGAAAAAACTGCACCTCAGGGCTTTCAGGTAACCACAAACGATGTTAAAATGTTTTCCTGTTTTAATTCATTTGCACTTAAATGAAACTTAACTAATGCTAAGCTTAGTTGTCCAGCAAAAAAAGATGATTTATCAGGGTTTAAATTGCTTCAGTGTTGACATGGTTTACACAGCAGTCTGTAAAGGGCTGAGTCATGTTTTCTTGGGCTGATTTCTACCATTGTTGGTGAATTCAAACCACAAAAAAGATCATTTTTATACATCTGAAGGCCGACTGGACTACGCTTTATTCTAGCTTTGCTGCATAGAACTGAACAGCTGTAGGTTTATTTTACAGTTTTGTCAAAGTATGTTTTTCTTTCAAAGACTTTAGCACTGTTTTGTGAGGCTTAAAATGTGCAGATGAGCAGTTTATAATCACAAGCCATGTTTTTGGAGATTCAGCTCAGCTGAGTGATCGGTTTTGTTTAGAGCGGCACAGATTGAAAAATGTCATTTTTTGATGAATATTATAGTCTTTGCACACACTGTTGATCGATGGTTTCACTTTATTCTTCACAGCTGTCGACTCAAACTAAGTTTCCTTACTTACAGATGTTTTTTTAAGTGATTCTCACATTTGCATCTCCTTTTCTGAACCTTCAGTCTGCCATATTCTCTTTATTTTGTTTGTTCAGTCATTTATTATAGACATTTAAACCGTTTTAGACTAGATTAATCAACATTTGGCGTCCTTTTTTATGCACCCCTGTTACTTTTAACACTTCCTCAACTTTATGATGATACTTTCTGTAAATGATTGTGTTCTTCAGTAGATTGGTGTCAAATTGTTAGGCTTTAAAACTATGCACAAAGAATGTGTTATGGCTAAAGCCGATAAAACTGTTTTTAGACAGGATAAATCAAGGTTTGATTTTGTTTTTCTTTATTTTTTAATAGAATCCTTGTTTTCTTTTAACATTAACTCGATGATGGTACTTTTGTGCTTTTCTTTGATATATGCTTGTCAAATGATCATACTGAAAGTCTTTTTCGTATACACAGAGAATGTTATCTAAATGAAGCAAAGTGATTTATTCTCGTTATGCTATGGTAAACCACTGTGATTTCAAAGCTGGATATAATTTTGGATATAAGAGTCTGTGAGGCAAAATTTCTGCTATATTTTAGGCATTTATTCTTAGCACTGTAGTTTGAAATTAAATGGTTATTTTATTTGATCCCATATCATACTTTTGCACCTTTTCTTTCAATAAACTGCTGAAACAAACAAGTGTTTTTTTTGTTTTTTTTTTCTGAACAGCCCGTTTGTGTTCTTTTGCCCTTAAAAAGTTTCTTCTTAAGTTCTTTCTTTGATCTAACCATTTAAGGGACCACCAAACGTCATTTCTATTTAAATAAATTATTTATTGACTTATAATAGAATGTATTTGAAACTAAATGCACTGCAAAGCAATTTATTTATAGTTGAGCAAAATGACTGTAAAAAGGCTGTTTTATTTCAGATTTAAAATCACTTAAAATGCAGAAAAATGCAGATAACACTGAACTAAAATGAAAACTACAGACATGGTCTTCTCAAATGTACTTTTTTACATTTAAAAATAGTGTTAAAACTTTGTTTTTATAATAAAAACAACAAAATTAACATTTAAAAAAGGTTTTCTTAAGTACATACACCATGTTTTAAAAAATGCAAATGTTTAAACAAAATGACATTTTCTTTTTATTTATAACAATATTTACCAAAAAAAAGTGTTACAAGGAAAAATAAAAATAAAAATAAAATATCTATAGGCTACAGAGAATACAAAAGCATTGGAAAAAGAAAATGAACATCACTGAGCTGCAGAGGGTATTTTAATATTTTAATCAAATATGA
>NC_050516.1:31104465-31108283 GCF_002922805.2 Oryzias melastigma
AACTTAGGTCTGGAATTTGACAATTTCCTTTTTGAACATGACAACAAAATAAATAGTTTTTTGCTGTCAGGATAACAGCATACAGCGATGTTCTTTTGTCTGAAAGTTTGATTGTTCCCTAGTTTTACTCATAGGATTAGTCTAAAAAAATATTCATTTACATGCATTTCACAAACAAATTATAATTGTTTTATTTTAATTTACTTTATTTTATTTTATTTTAATTTTAATTTTAATTTTAATTTTTATTCTTATTTTTATTTTTATTTTTATTTTTTATTTTATTTAGACAGGATATGTTATGTTATTAAAATGTTTATTTAAAAAAACGGCGCTGACGTCACAGGGAACTCTCGCAGTCAAACTCTCGTCTCGCGAGAATATATGTCAGCGGAATGGATCTCGGTGGGAATGGCGGAGGTCTGCCGGTAAACAATAAACAGAGAGCAATGACACCGAATAAAAGCAGAGGCGAATTCCCCCGGAATTCAAGAAAAGACTCAGACGTACGTACACACAGTTTGTGTCATCTGTTTTTCTAAAAACTTTGTTTTGATAGCGGTTAAAAGGGAAAGGCCCGAATTTAGCTAAAATGTTAGCTAATTCTGCATGAGTGGCCTAAACTGTATTTATGACACGATTAGCTAAATAATTATCCTTTGAAAATACCCAGACCTGCTCCAAGGCGGGGTCTATTGAATTGAATTTCCGTGTTAACCTGTGAAACGATGCAAATGGGGGCTGGTCGATAGGATTGGTTAGCTGATGAGAGCTGACTCAGGCCAGCTTTGGCAGACTGTCAGGAACTGGTCTGCCCGTCGAAAAACTGCAAATTTCAGCTTTTCTGTCTTCAGTTTATATTGTTTACAGTTTGCGACAGTGCCTATTTACGGCACCTGCACCTGTGTGTTTGTTTACAGTATAGGAGGTGTCTGATATCAGGTATTGGACACTGACTTGCATTTATGTTATTGTTGCTATTGTGAAAAAATATAAATTATTGTTTTAAAACATTATGAAAAAAAACATGTTTTTTTTCTTTAAATGAAAAAGTACTCGATGCTTAAAAATCTGTCAAAGTTTTTTGGTTTGACTTTGGTCAACTACAAATTATTGATGGAGGAAGTTCATGGAGTGATGTGTACTCTCATTTAGTGCTGCCACAAACGATCATTTTAGTAGTCGCCTAAATCACCGATTATTTTTTTAGTCGACTAATCGGGTCATACACAACGTGGATGTAAAACACACATTTTAAACATCATTTGCTTTAAACTAAAAAAATGGCCCCTGAAGATGCTATTATTGATAGCTAAAAACACTTAAATTAATAGCTAAAATTGCTAAAGCTAATAGCTGAAAACACTGAAGCTGATAGCCAGCTAAAATGTTAGTTAAATGTCATATTAGCCTAAAAAACTGAAAAAGGTTAAGTTAGCTAAAACAGCTAACATCCAACGGAAATATTAGCTAAAATCCAAGTTAGCTCAAAAAACAGAAAAAGGCCTACATTAGCCATAACAGTTAGCATACAGCTGAAATATTAGCTAAACTACAAATTAACCTAAGAAACTGAAAAAAATCCTAAGTAGATAAATGTGTTTACCACCTGACCCATTAAAAAACAGCACTTTCCATTGTCCTCACACAGTAGTTCAACTGAAAGGCAGACTTATCTTGATTGTTGTTATTGTAAGAGGACTCCAGCATCAAATGTTTTATGGTTTGTGTACAGAGTTAGAAAAATGACTGTCAGAGAAAAACTATTGAGGAACAGAAAAAGATTTATCCTCAAGATACTAAAATTAAAGTACAAATTTATATTCTGAGGCTACAAACTAGAATTTTGATTTGGTTTCTGTAGTGTTGACAGATACATGAGATGTCTGACCCGTTTTACTTCAGCTTCACTGAAATAAATTTGCACAACAGCTGATTTGTAAATAGCTGTAGTCATTTACAGATGCAGTTTATTGCTTATTACTTATATTTGTATTAATATTCAGCTACTATGTTCTTTTTATACATCCAGTAAATATCCTTTATCTTGCAACAATCACAGCCTAAACATAAACATTTATGGTTTTCAAGAAAGCCACACATAGCCAAATTTTAAATAATTCATTTCTTTAATCTTCATAGAAAAAATAATACTAAAACATTTTAAAAATTAGATATATAGCATTACCTGATGCTCGTGTGACTGCTGTAAGCTGAATGTGGTGGTTGAAGATGTTAGTGCTGATAGCTGAAAATGCTGAAATTGATAACTAAAAACGCTGAAGCTGATAGATAGCTAAAATATGAGCTAAATGCCAAATTAGTCAAAAAATAACTGGTAAAATGTCTAATTTAGCCAAAAGAGATGGCATAAAGCTAAAATATTGGCTAAACTCCAAAATAGCCTAAAAATCTGAGAAAAAGTCTAAATTGGCCAAAACAGCTATCATGTAGCTGAAATATCAGCTAAATACCAAATTAGCAAAAAAACTGAAAAAAGCCCAAATTAGAAAATTGGAATTAAAAGTCACGTTCTATGGGGGTTTTGATCTGTGTTTCTGATAGTATGTGGGGGGCCTGATGTGGCCCGCGGGCCGTAGTTTGTGGCCCCCTGCAATAAACCCTTTGAATCTTGAATCTTCACTTCAAACTTCCTGTTTGTGTGGTCTGTCTACAGGGTCTGTCTGAGTCTCCGGATCTGGAGTTTGAATATTCTGATACAGACAAATGGGCTTCAGAGCTGTCAGGTCGGTACAGCTGAGATTTTCTATAGTAGAAATCTGTTTAATAGCAAAGTTTCATGTTTTTGTTCTTCTGTTTCAGAGCTTTACAGCTACACCGAAGGACCAGAGTTTGCTCTGAACAGGAAGTGCTTTGAGGAGGAGTTCAGCACTCATGGTACGTTGAGGATATGAGTAACTAAAGACTGCACATGTATGAATGTAATCGTACTTCTTCTATGGTGCCTCAGTGTCAGACAAAAAGTGGACGGAGCTGGACGCAGCTCAGCACCGAGCGCACGCCATGCGCCTCCTGGACAGTCTGGAAGTCATCGTTCGGGAGAAGAGGCTGAAGGTTGCCAGAGCTATTCTCTACATGACTCAGGGTCAGCGCTCCCCACTTTTAGTGAACTTTTAGAGAAACGTGAAATTTGTTGCTGTCTTTTTAACATTGTTTTTGTCTTTCTGCAGGGACTTTTGCAGAGTGCAGCTCAGAGGTTGAGGTGCAATACTGGATGAGATATAACATATTTCTGCTGCTGGATGTGGGGACCTTCTCTGCTCTGGTAGAACTGCTCAACATGGAGATGGAGTACGTTCAGATTGTGGCATTTTACGCTCGATGAGATAAAGCTTGTGTAGTGATCCACTTTCTCTCCTCAGTAACAGTGCTGCCTGCAGCAGTGCGGTCAGAAAACCCGCCATCTCCCTCGCCGACAGCACCGAGCTGAGGGTTCTGCTCAACATCATGTACCTGATGGTGGAAACGATCCAGCAGGACGATCCGGCCGATAAGCCCGAGTGGAAGACCATGAGGGAAACCTTCAGAGCAGAACTGGGTGAGTGAAGTTAGAGCTCCTGTGGTTGGTCGGTCAGTCGGTGGGCGGATAGACTTCGAGACTGTCTGCTCTCATCCAGGTTCTCCTCTGTTCAACAACGAACCCATTTCTGTCACGCTCTTCGGGATGGTCACCAAGTTCTGCAGCGGCCACGCCCCTCACTTCCCAATGAAAAAAGTGCTGCTGTTGTTGTGGAAAAGCATTCTGGTAAGAAACGTCT
Organism: Oryzias melastigma; assembly: GCF_002922805.2. Taxonomy (NCBI): domain Eukaryota; kingdom Metazoa; phylum Chordata; class Actinopteri; order Beloniformes; family Adrianichthyidae; genus Oryzias; species Oryzias melastigma. The sequence continues at coordinate 31,108,245 of NC_050516.1, forward strand.
ACTTTTTATTAGAACCGGGAATTGATGAAAAAAATTAAT
>NC_050516.1:31108370-31116164 GCF_002922805.2 Oryzias melastigma
CAGCCACTAATTATCCGCAAATAATCATAATATAAAGTCACACGCAAATTTGTACATTTAGAACGATTATTTTTAATTAGGGCTGGGAATCGATTAAGAAAAAAAATGACTGAATTAATCTCAAATCTGGAAAAAATTAATTGCAATTAATTTTGCAAGCCACTTATCTGCAAATCATCATAAAATGAAATCACACAAAATTGTACATTTAGAATGTTTTTTTTTAATTAGGGCTGGGAATTGATGAATTTTTTTTTTTAGTTAAATGTACTTTGTAGCATGATCGCCACCTAGTGGTCAAACTAAAACGTCCTCCAGGAGAAGCAGAACAATGTTTCCAATGTTAATGATCTGAACATTTTTGTTAGAACTTCTCCTTTAGAGAATCCATGTAACTCTGGATGATATTAACAATCTCATTATTTCACTGATACATTTTACAGTATGTGAACTGTAATTAATATAAATGTATTCAAATTCAATATCAGATTTTTAATGTATTTCTAAACAAAAATGTATAAATTTGTAAACTTAAAATTGAATTGAAAAAACGAAAGAATTGGAAAAAATTGGAATCGAATCGATTGGTTTCTGGAAATTATGACCAATACCTAGTCCTAATTATGTTGTATTAACGCGTCAACATTCACAACCCTACGTTTTATCTGACATGAACTTTTTCGTGTTTATGTTTTGGGAAATTCTTATCTTAGAACTTTTTTGTTTTTAGTTCACTCTTGGAGGGTTTGAGCAGCTCCAGAGCCTGAAGGTCCGTAAACGTCAGGAACTGGGTCTCCCTCCTCTGCCGGAGGACAGCATCCGGGTGGTCCGCAGCATGAGGGCGGCCTCTCCTCCCGCTTCGGCGTCTGACCTCATCGAGCAGCAGCAGAAACGAGCCCGCCGTGAACATAAGGTCCACGCCGTTCTAGCATTCATCACTGGTTCTCCCCATCTTCTCATAATGATGACCTCCTCACGTTTGCAGGCGCTGATCAAACAAGACAACCTGGATGCTTTCAATGAGAAGGACCCCTACAAGGCCGACGACGCTCGTGACGACGAGGACGACAATGATGACAACGACAACTCTTTGGAGACGGAAACCTTCCCGATGGAGAGAGACGAAGTGATGCCTCCACCCATTCCCCACCCTCCATCGGAGAGGGTGTCCTTCCCTAAGGGGCTGCCGTGGGCCCCTAAAGTCAGGTACTGCTCGCCCTCACCTGCCAGTCTGGGGAAATAATTCCAGCTTTTGACTTGAATTTTGTTTTTGACGCCACAGAGAAAAAGATATTGAAAGTTTTCTGGAATCAAGCCGAAGTAAATTCATCGGTTACACTCTTGGAAGGTATGTGTTGTTGGATAAAGTAGATTACGTTTGCTTTTGTGCATTGATAAATGTGTGTGCACGCCCTCCAGTGACACAGACACAGTGGTTGGTTTACCTCGGCCCATTCACGAAAGCATCAAGACGCTAAAGCAGGTACAACAAAGGTTTCTGCTTTTCAAAAGAGATGAAATGATGAAAGTGGAGCATAAAATTAAAACAATGTTTTTTTTGCAGCATAAATATGTCTCCATAGCAGAAATCCAGATGGCAAAGGAGGAGGAATACCAGAAAACTCCTCTGTCGGGTGTAAGTTCTGCAGAAAGTCGAAACTTTCTTTACAGCATTGTGGAGGATATCCCATTGACTGTATATGAGAACTGGACCAAGCGAGTGTGATGTCACCCATAGAAAATAGTTCCGGCTCCAACAAAATGAAGTCAAATTAGTTGCCTTTTTTAATTTTTTTTGGCAATATAGATGTCTCCATGTTGGAACCAGAAACCATCAGTAAGCAGTGATTGGTCCAACAAAGTCTTCGTTTCTATGGCAACCACTCTCACCAATCAGGAGTGAGTTTGTTGGAAGTCCACACCCCTCCCACTTCAAAGTGGGCCAATCAATCAAACGTTATGAACGTTTGACGTGAGATCACATGCTTTTATTGAGGCATCTGATTGGTCAATTTATAGCTTGGATAACTTGAACTACAGTTGTCATGGTAACAGCGTCAGGGAGAGATGTACACGAACTTTGCTCTGCTCTCGCTCCTTTCTGAGATCGTCGTGAGGAGTTAAAAAACATAATTTTAGAGGGAAAGTTCACCTCTTGGTGTTTGTTTTTGTCTTGTTAATGAAGCAAAAGTTTATTCTAAAAAAATAAAAAATACAGCTAATAATGGGTTTAAAATCATTACAATTAAAATAGATTAATTAATTATGGGTCACGATTAATTAATCGCACACAAAAAGTAAACATTACAGCAATAACTGTTACAAACGTAACGACTCGGTCAGTTCAGTTCTCATCTACAGTCAATGGTATCTCCAAATGTAACATACAGAACTGAAGAGACTTGAAGGTTTATTTGTTTTTCATCAGGGTGATGAGGAAGTGGAGATGTCTGCCACGGAGCTGCTGTATCAGGGAATCCTGCCCAGTCTGCCTCAGTACATGGTAAGAGCTCCTCTAGACGTTTCTACAGAACATTTCAGTGTTTCCTTAAAGCTACGTTCACACCGTGTTCAAGCAAAGCGGCTTCAAGTAACCACTTCCACCAAAACTCTACGTAAATGTGCGTTTGGGGCTTCAACACTCCCACTCACGCAGCGCTACACAAGTTCCTTTTTTAGGTTTTACATACGAAACATTGAACACACATTGTAATTTGTCTCCAGTGTTTACATTGTTCTGCTTGCTGTAACTCTTCTGATCGCAGCCTCGCACCGATATACCGCACTGTACGGTGAAGTGTGAATGTAATCGACATGAATCTGCTGATTCTGTCACAGAAAACAGGGACTTATACTGGATTGACATCAGTATGTAAAGCTTAAAATTAGTGCTGCCACAAACAATTATTTTAAAAGTCGATTAATCACCGATTATTTTTTCCGATTAGTCGACTAATCAGGTCATGCGCAAACTAGATGTAAAGCAGACATCTTAACCATCATTAGCTTTAAACTTAATAAAAACTAGATATATAGCATTAGCTGTGATAATGCTAGTGTGAATGCTGTAAGCTGAATTTGTCTGCTGATGCTAGTGCTGATAGTTGAAGACGCTTAAATTGATAGCTAAAAATGCTGAAGCTGATAGCTGAAAACACGGAAAGTGATGGCTAAGAACGTTGAAGCTGATGGCTGAAAATGCTGAAATTGATGGCTAAGAACGTTGAAGCTGATAGCTAAAAACACTAAAGCTGATAGCTGAAACCGCAGAAATGATAGCTGAAAATGCTAAAGATCATGGCCAGCTAAGATATTAGTTAAATGCGAATTTAGCCTAAAAAAACTGAAAAAAATCCTGTTAGCTAAAACAGCTAGCATACAGCTGAAATATTTGCTAAACTCCAAATTAGCTTAAAAAAGGTGAAAAATATTAAATCACCCAAAACAGCTAGCATGTAGCTAAAATGTTAAATAGCCTAAAAAACCCTTAATAAATGTCAAAATAGTCCAAAAAGCTAGCATAACGCCATTATAACTTTCAACTTTACTACACTCTGACTCCATATAATATAAAGTAACGACTAATCGACTATTTTAAAAGTCGATTAGTCGACTAATCGTGGCAGCCCTACATGAAATGTAAAGTGTTGCAGGACTTTGGAAAAACTGTTCAGGATTTGTTGTTAAATGATCAACAACAGCAGTGATTTTTATGTTTTTTTTGTTGTTGTTGTTTTTGTTACTAATCAACTTAACCAGAAGATTGACAAAAAAAACTTGTTTAAAGTAACAAATTCCATTTCTTTTATCGAAATCTTTGTGTTTTTATTGGTTTTGTTGATTCTGATCTCCTGCTCTAAATAAATGTATACAAATTTCAATGTTCATACATCCAGTAAAAAGTCACACATTTAACAACAAATATTTTAGTAAAAAGTGAGAATTGTGGTTCGATTCGTGAATCAGATCGCCACCGAAGCGACGATCCACAGCCCTACACACCGAGCCTCTTCTAACACGCCCGAGTATGGAGAGAATATAGACTCACTCCGATTTGTGGATACAGAATTCGTCTGATGCGTTCAAGTACTACTAGAGTGCTGGGTCATTAGAGTTTTCTTATTAGCCGTTTTAAACATAGGTTGTGAATAATACCTGGTGAAACTTGACATTTTCCCACTTTCTTAAACAGATATTCCCCATAATTAATATAAAAAAGTCTAAATAAACGTTTTTAGACTCGTCAGTAAGTCGGTCTGCACTTCAGTGCAGCTAAAAGGCATCAAGTTTCCAAAACAAAAGTGGTGAAACTCTGAACCTTCAGCTCATTTTTATGGTCCAGCAGTTTTCATATGTATCACATATTTCATCATGTTTGGATTTGAGCTGCTTGCATGTAACTTTTTTGTTTTATTCCAGATTTACTGCACAAAGATTCTGAATTATCAGTCCATCAGCCTGATTTCTTCAATAAAACATGTTCTTTTCTCTCATCACTCAAATACTGTTCATGAATGAAGTGTCTGTCTTCTTCGTCTTTTTCCGTCGGCTCCAGCTCATCTCCTTTTGTCGTTTTATTTCCTGCCCTTTAGATCGCTCTGCTGAAGATCCTGCTGGCTGCTGCTCCAACATCCAAAGCCAAAACAGACTCCATTAACATCCTGGCCGATGTGCTGCCCGAGGAAATGCCGTAAGTGGAAGGAGAATTTAAATCGGACAATTTCCTGTTCCTGTGTTTGTGGTTCTTGTTTGCTGATCACATTTTCAGGAGGTGAAACAAACAACAATAAAAGCAAGTTTATGTGTGAGTCAACTGATTGATATTCAGAGGATGAGAGCAAATAATAAATCAGTCAAACCTTTGCTTCTGCAAAGTCCAGTAATGTCTGATAATGGACACCTGGAGGAGCAGCATCCACTTATAACGTAGTCACTTCAGTTATGAAAGAAAGAAATATTAAAGAATATTAAAATTAAATACTACAAGAAGCAAACTATTTCGACCTGCAGCCCGCTCTGCTGGTGCACGAGGACTAACCATCAGGGAAGCTAAATGTCACTTTAAGTGGTGCAAAGCATCAGTTGAAAGGGGAAAGTTTCTGCTTGTTTGTGTAAAAGGTGAAGCAAAAGTTGGTTTCAAAGAAACTAAATCCACAATTACTTCCCTAGAAATATCCACCATTAGCTCAATTTTTTTAAAATGTGCATCAATAAAACAACATTTTTTATATTAATTGTAAAATTATCTCTAAGATGAATAATCAAATTTATCAAATGGGTTGAAGGAAAAAAAATGAAATGTTCTGTATCACTGTGCAGGTTTTTAAAATATGAGTTTTCTTCATCTTCTGGAAAAAACAAGCGGTAAAAAATGAACTTTCTCTCTGAACTGAAGCTTTATTTAACCGATCGTGACGATCAGCATTTTTATCGCTTTCCTTTTGTAATGTACAGGAGTTCATATTGAGAAATTAGTCAACCCCCCGCCCCATAATGTTAGGTTTATTTATATTTTTTAATGAGTTATTCTTCTACTCTGAACTCAGTGCATTAAATGGTGCAGTCTTCTGTCTCACCACAAGGGGGAGTTTCTGTTGTTTTTAGCAGTCAGAAATACAAGCTGATTGTGTTCTAGCTGCTCACTAAAGGCTTATAACTTCATAAAAATAAAAAAAATCACATTTGTCCAAGTTTTCCTTTCAAATGTGCAACACTGCAGTTGAGTTCTGTGTCGGCTTCCTGCTCTGTGCCGTGTTGCCATGTTACCATGACAACAAGCCGCATCACGTATCAAATAGTCCGCTTTTAGTGAATAAATGATCTAAACTGAAGAAATAACGAGAATATTCACTTCTTTTGTAAATAACTATGTTATAAACGGGACAATACCCTTTGAAGTGTGCATGATGAGAAATTAACGCACACTTTGTCGGGTATTATCCCTTACATAATGCACTCCTCACTTTTAATCCACACACAGTAGCCAATCAGAATCGAGTATTCACCCGGACCACGGTATAATATAGACTGTTATAATATAGAACAGGGGTGTCAAACTCAATCACACAAGGGGCCAAAATCCAAAACACGCCTTAGTTCGCGGGCCGAACAGGATAAATGTTTATTAAACACTCCAAAACTACATTTTTAAAACTTTAAACCATAAATTTTTAATATAATAATGAGCTAGATATATAGCATTACCTGTGATAATGCTGTAAGCTGAAATTGGCCTCTGAAGATGCTGAAATTGACAGCTTAAATGCTGAAATTTATAACGGAAAACACTGAAGCTGAAAACGCTAAAGTTGATAGACAGTTTTATAAATATCAGCTAAACTCTAAAATAGCCTAAAAAATTGTAGTAAATGCCAAAATAGTCCCAAAAGCTAGCAGAATGCCAATTTTTAAAACTTTAAAACTATTACTTTTTAACATAATTATGAATAATAAAAAAGCAGGAATATTATTCCAGAATAAATCAACTTAAACCTTAAATCGCTTTCAATATTTTACTCTACATAAAAATTAGGGCTGTCAGATTTAGCGCGTTAAAAACGCATTAATCTGACATGTGCTTGACGCCGACAATTTTTTTGACGCATTAATCGCGGATTTTCCATAGACTGTATATAATGGGAGGACCTCATAGTTCGATAAGTCCATTATTTTTACAGTCAATGGGATTTTCTCATACGTGCCTTTCCATACCTCGCGCGCGGGCGTCCCGCCCTCTAACTCACCGGCTGCTCTCACGAGATCACGGGCGGGTCTCCAACCTCCGAGCTGCTAGCTAGAACCGGCCCGGCGCTAGGACCTGGAGAGCTCCTGCACTCTAACCCGGCTCTGGTTCGCGTCCAGTACCACGTCTGGTGGTACCGGCTCACGTCCGGCGCCGCGTCCCGAGAGCTGCGGACCCCCGACGTTCGGAACAGCAAGCGCACCGGGGGACGTTCTAAATGTTCTGGAGGTTTGAGCGTGATCCAGCCCCAGCATAGTTCTCTGTCTGCCGGCATATTCATCACATGAACTCCGCTGAGCTGCAGCCAGAGAACGCGGAGGCAGTAACAGACTGTCAAACTATCCACAGTGTATCCCGCTTTTCTCAGTCTTTAATGTTTTAAAAAACAAAAGTTCATTGGAAATGATAAATCTCTATTTCATTCATTACTGTAGTTCAGAAGAGGAGGAAACAAAAAATGAACATGAAAGTGTTATGGAAATGTTATTTTTGATGTTTTTTATCTTATTTTACTGAACGTTGATTGAAGTTTTGAATTTAAAATGCCCTTCACTTGCACTTGGGCTTTTGTTAGGCATTTTATGTTACAGCCTTTTATTGTTAAGAAAGTTTATCTCAATACAATGTTACAGTATTTCTGATGAAAACTATTAATTTTACCATTCTTGTTTTCATAATTAATGTAGAACTGCTAAATTCCACGTAGCACACATTTTTTTCCTAAAAAAAAAGGCCACATATTAATATGCGATTAATCGCGAGTTAACTCAGGACAAAATGTGATTAATCGCGATTAAAAATTTTAATCGCCTGACAGCTCTAATAAAAATATATTTTGTCAAAATTATACAAGTTAGAAATGAACACAAGATGACATCGAGCCATTAATAACAATAAAATAAAATGATCTGGAGGGCCGGATCCGGCCCCCGGGCCATGACTTTGACACATGTGATATAGAACATTCAGGCTATGTCACCAGAACTTCTTTTTTATCACTTTTAAATAATTTCGGCCAATCAGAATGGCGTATTCACTCCGACCAAAAATTA
>NC_050516.1:31116246-31126441 GCF_002922805.2 Oryzias melastigma
AACATGTTTTAACATGTATTGGTGATATTTTACTGGCAGAGAACATATATTAAGACAATTAATATTTTTTTATTCAAATAGTTATGAATCAGGAGAAGACAGAAAAGATTATGTTTGTGGTGTAGAAAACACACTAGGCGGGTCACATGCTTCCTGCTCTGCTCCATTCTGATACATCCACTTGCAGACAAATGGATCCTGTCAGGAGTGTGAGGGGCTGTGAGCTAGCAGGAGAGCATGTAAACAAAGAGCTCTCACCAACAAGCTACAGTCCCGGGTAAAATTTAGAGGCGAATTTCCAATGATCTCCAGCTGCTCTGCAGAAACTATGTCCTAATCCTCATTAAAAGAGCGCTGAGGAGGATTTTACACGAAGTAACTCCGGCGTCTGTGGCTGCAGGACCACGGTGCTGCAGAGCATGAAGCTGGGAGTCGACGTCAACCGGCACAAGGAGATCATCGTGAAGGCCATCTCTGCCATCCTGCTGCTGCTCCTCAAACACTTCAAACTCAATCACATCTACCAGGTTTCTCCTCTGCTTTTGCTTTCATGTGTTTCCAAACATCTGATGATCAGAAAACTGATCAAAGTGTCTTTTTTTAGTTTGAGTACATGGCTCAGCACCTGGTGTTTGCAAACTGCATCCCGCTCATCCTGAAGTTCTTCAACCAGAACATCATGTCTTACATCACAGCGAAGAACAGGTGCAGCTCTTTATTTGATCATGTCAGTCAGTTTTACTGCGTTTATATTTACTGGTTTCTTCTCTTTGGCAGCATTTCAGTTCTCGACTTCCCACATTGTGTCGTTCACGAGCTCCCGGAGTTAACCGCTGAGAGTCTGGTGAGTTTATTTCACCGCTGACTGAAACAGATGCGGATGGAGACATTGTTGTGCCACCGTATCGCGAAAGTCACAGTTTTGAGATAAAAATGTTCTAAATTGCAAACAAAATGTAAAGTGTTAAGAAAAAAAATCATAATTTGCAAATAAAAATATTGTATATTTGCCTTAAAAAAAATTGTTTGCAAAATATATATATATTTTTGTGATTGCAAACTTTCTTTTTTTTTTCAAAAAATATTTTGTGTTTGCAAGTGTTTTTTTTTTTTATTTCAAAAGTATTTTTGCGTTTGCAAACTTTTTTTTGCTTTCAAATAATATTTTTACATTTGCCAACTTTTCTTTTTTTGCTTTCAAAAGATATTTTTGTGTTTGCAAATTTTTTTTGTTTAAAAAAAATATTTAGCGTTTGCAAGCGTTTCCTCTTTTGCTTTGAAATAATATTTTTGCTTTTGCAAACTTTTCTTTTTTTGCTTTTAAAAAATATTTTTGAGTTTGCAGCGCAAACGTTTTTAGTTACGTAGTGCCTCATCTCGCTTTCGCCCTATCTTTGATTTGGCATTCACAAGTTTTATTTTAGTGTTGCGTAATATATATATATATATATATATATATATTTTAAGCATTGATTGCATTTCATTCAGTCTATTTGTAAATTTATGGCTAAAAATCTCATCAAACCGTAGAATAAACTAAGAAGTTTATATTCTGACATTACAATAAACAGACATGTGATCTATGAATCCTCTGGGGCAAAATATTAGTAAAAAGTTTGATTTTCTTTAAGATCTGTTTGTTAAAAAAACAAGATTTGAAGCACATATTATCTGCTGCTCACAACAGTGTTTTTGGATTATCTTAACACCAGTAGTGAGGAAAATAATGATGGTTTACCAAAGTAAACTTAATTTAAAAGCAGAAGAAATTTTATTTTTGACTTTTCATGTTAATTTTCAAAGTGACTTATTTCTAAGAACTCCTGTTTACTTTTGTCCAAAGTAAAAAAAATATTCATGAAAAAATGCAACTTTCCCTTAATATTTTTAAGTTTTATTTATGACAAAAACCATTCCAGATCATTTATACAAATCATAATCATAATATAACGTAACTTCCGGCTGGATAAACTGAAACAGAGACACCTGATTGGATCGAATTTAGACCAATCAGCAGGCTGTTTGGGGTGACACAAATGTAACGCTTAAATTAAACTTGTGAACGCAAAATCAAAGATAGGGCGAAAGCGAGATGAGGCACTACGTATCTAAAAACGTTTGTGCTGCAAACGCAAAAATATTTTTTGCAAGCAAAAAAAAGTTTTTTAAGGCAAATATTGAATATTTTTATTTGCAAATCATGATTTCTTCAACACTTTACATTTTGTTTGCAATTTAGAAAACTTTGATCTCAAAACTGTGACTTTTTTTCGTAATATGATGGCACAAAAATCCCTCCATAGTTGTGGCTCATTTCTCTTTTCTGATCAGTCTGTCAACGTTTTCCACTTCAGGAGGCCGGAGACAACAACCAGTTTTGCTGGAGGAATCTGTTCTCCTGCATCAACCTGCTGAGGATCCTGAACAAGCTGACCAAATGGAAGCACTCCAGGACGATGGTGGGCGAGCGCCGCCACACCTTCAGGGCTCCTCTGAACTCCTGCTGATGCTCTCTCTGCTCCACAGATGCTGGTTGTGTTCAAGTCGGCTCCCATCCTGAAGAGGGCGCTGAAGGTCAAGCAGGCCATGATGCAGCTCTACGTTCTCAAACTGCTCAAAGTGCAGACTAAATACCTGGGGAGGCAGTGGAGGAAAAGCAACATGAAGACCATGTCGGCCATCTACCAGAAGGTCCGCCATCGCCTCAATGACGACTGGGCCTACGGGAACGGTGAGTCTAAATCCCATGAGGATACTGAGAACCAGGTATATCTGTCTTCAACATTACTATTATGGGATGTTGAAACAACAGCAGAAGAACACAAAACAACCTATCTTAACTCTTGAATCTGCGTTCACACGGCCATCGTCCTCACTAACTACTAATAGCAAAAATATTGTTGTGAAAAGTAGTTTGTCCTCTCGGTGGGTGGAGTGCTCCTGCCTCAGGTGGAGGAGTTTAAATATCTTGAGGCTTCGGTCACGAGTGAGGGAAGATCGACAGGCGGATTGGAGCGGCGTCCGCCGTTCTGCGGTCGCTGCACCGGTGTGTTGTGGTGAAAAGAGAGCTGAGGTTTAAAGCAAAACTCTCAATTTACAGGTCGATCTTCGTTCCAGTACTCACCTACAGTCATGACTGAACTTCCTTTATATAGCACTTTATAACTGCTTATAGCACACCAAAGTGCTTCACAATAAAAGAAAGAGGAAAGTTTAAAAATTAGACTGATTAAAAACTAAATATAAAAAACGGCTTAAAATTACAAAAGCAGTCTGCAGTAAAATACATAAAGATAAATAAGACTACAATAAAACGAATAGTAATAAAATACCACCAACTACTGAGCATTGAAAGCCATTCTAAAAAGGTGTGTTTTTAAATAACGTTTAAAACTGTTGAGGTTTGACTGAAAGAAGATGCTGAAAATTTTGAGCTGAAATCCCTGAAGCTAAAGCCGAAAACGCTGAAACTGATGGCCAGACAAAATATTAAATTCCCAAATTAGCCTAAAAAACAGAAAAAAGCCTAAGATAGCCAAAACAGCTAGCATGTCGCTGAAATATTAGCTAAACTCCAAAATAGCCTAAAAAAACGTAATAAATGCCAAAATAGTCCAAAAAAACTAGCAGAATGCTGTTGTAACTTTCAACTTTCTGTTTTCCTACTGAAAGGAAAATCTCGCAGCTCCTTCGGATTTAAAAGTTTCACATAAGTCAATCCCTCCAGGATTTTGCGATGTTGTGATCGCAACTGTTATTGCTATTGTTATTTGTTGCTCCCCTAAAACTTTACGACTTTCCCTGGTGACTCCTTCCCGGGAGCCGTGCTCTTTTTATTCACTTTCTATTTTCTCTGCAAGCTGCACATGAACGCTCATTTGCGTTGAGTGTGAGCGCGGCCGAGTGTGCACAGCGGTTGGGTGGGGGGGTTGTGCTGAGCGGTCCGTCACATGGAGCACAAAATGAACCGAGTGATGTAAAGGGCAAAAAGAAAACATACTTAGCCTTAAAATAGCTTTAATTCACTGTGTTGAGAAAAAAAAAGACTGTGAATGGAATCGTAGCTTGACTGAACCGTTCATCCCTAGAACCTTCCTCTTGTTTAAGCCCGTCAAAGCGGTTTGTTCCGTCACTCAGAACCGTGTTTCCGTTTGCGAGCACAGATCTGGACGCCCGTCCCTGGGACTTCCAGGCCGAGGAGTGCGCCCTGCGCGCCAACATCGAACGCTTCAACAGCCGCCGCTACGACAAGACCAACAACAACCCGGACTTCCTGCCGGTGGACAACTGCCTGCAGAGCGTTCTGGGCCAGCGGGTGGAGCTGCCCGAGGACTTCCAGATGAACTACGACCTCTGGCTGGAGCGGGAGGTTTTCTCCAACCCCATATCGTGGGAGGAACTGCTGCAGTGAGAATCCGACGCTCGTTCTGAACTCTTTAAATTTGTCCTTCCGGGAGACCAAACAATTCTGAGAGAAACTTTTAGCATCAAAGGCTCCAAAACCGTCATGTAAGTGAAGTCTTTCCCTCTTTTCTAATCAGTGGGAATCATGGAGCTGCCGTGTGTGCCTCTGACAGGACAACAGAATACGTCCACTTACTATAAGGAAAGTTTTCTTTTAAATATTTATATGTGATATGAAACGAACGGGCCAAGATCTCTCTCTGAGATCAGTGAGAGGTTTTCCTTTAGTCTTAAAACGAACAAAAACTTTGAGGATTAGTTCTGGTGCTGGAACATTAGAAACATCAAACTGCTGGAGAAATCCCACAGACGGGACCATTTTTGACCATTTTTAGGACGGTTGGAGGATAAAGTGTGAATGATGACATTTGTTTGTTATATATATACTGTAATAAACCATTTCTGAACTGCAGGTGAAGCTGTTGGTTTATGTTTGCTGCTGCTTTTAAATCCTGTTTTCATTCTACATTTCAAAGATTTTCTCCTTCAGAATTTGAATATCATAAACCTTGCAAAAAATCCTAAAATCCTTAAAAGGTACAAATACCAAAAGTACAAAAATGAATGTCCTGAATGTGCTGAATGTTTTGATACCAAACTTGCATCATTTACAAAAAGTGCACAAAGAGTTATAAACATTTTTTTTAAAAATTGCAAAAAAAATCTCTAAATCTATGGATACCAAAAGTACAAGCATGAATGTACTGAAAGTTTTGATATTAAGAGGGCATAATTTACAAAAATGGACAAAGTTTTTAAAGGATTTTCCAATTCATTTTCAATGGGGATGAAAAATTGGATAAATTGCGTACAATTTTAAATTGCATAAAAGCTATGAATGCTAAAAGTACAAGCATGAATGTTGTGAATTAGCTGAGCGATTTATCACCAAATTTTCAGAATTAGAAAAAAGTTCACAAAGACTTTGGAGAATTTTTTGAAAAATCGCAAAATTTAAAGAATTCTGTAATATTTCAGTTCATTTTCAATGGGGCTGAAAAATCGCGTAAATTACATAAAATCTTAAAATCCATAAAAAGTACGAATACCAAAAGTACAAGTGTGAATGTCCTGAATGTGCTCAATGGATTGATACCAAACTTGCATAATTTTTAGAAAGTGCACAAAGAATTAAAAAAAAATTCTTAAAAATTGCAAAAACGTTAAATCGCAAATTATATGGATACCAAAAGCACGAGCATGAATGTGCTGAAAGTTTTAAAATCAAGAGTGCCTAATTTACAAAAATGGACAAAGTTTTTAAAGGATTCTCCAATTCATTTTCAATGGGACTGAAAAATCACATAAATTACGATAAAATCTCACATTGCAAAAAAACTATGAATGCCAAAAGTCCACGCATGAATGTCCTGAATGAGCTGAAGGATTTGATACCAAACTTGCAGAATTTGCAGAAAGTGCACAAAGATTTGGAGAATTTCTTAAAAATTTTAAGAATTCAAGAATATTCCAGTTCATTTTCAATGGGGATGAAAAATTGCATAAATTGCGTAAAATCTTAAATTGAGTAAAAACTATGAATGCTAAAGTACAAGCATGAATGTCCTGAATGAGCTGAAGGATTTGATACCAAACTTGCAGAATTCGCAGAAAGTGTACAAAGATTTGAGAGAATTTCTTAAAAATTGCAAAAATTTTAGAATTCAAGAATATTCCAGTTCATTTTCAATGGGGCTGAAAAATCGCATAAATTGCATGAAATCTTAAAATGAGTAAATATATGAACACCATAAAGAAAAGCATAAATATTCTGAATGTGTTGAACGTTTTTCAACCAAACTTACATACTTTTCAGAAAGTACACAAAGAACTTGAAAAATATTTTTGAAAAATTAGAGAAAAAAGTTAAATGAAAACCAAAAGTTCAAGCATGAAAATCCAACAGAGAATCTGACAAAAACAGACAGAAGTTCATCTGAAATTTCTCCCCAACGTTTCTGTTTTGCTTGTGGTTTTGAAACCGATTCAAACTCCTCGGTTCCGCCCTCTTTACCAACGTCAGCCGGCTGACATCAAAGGCTTTCGAGTGTTTTGTGCGCGAAGTGAAACATTTGAAAGGAAGCGCGCCTTTCTTCCTGCAGACATGGCAGAGCCTCTGGTTCCCGTGAGCGTCAACGTCCTGACATGTCGAATCTGCAGCCAGCTGCTCAGGAATCCTGCCACCATTCCCTGCGGACACAACTTCTGCCTGCAGTGCATCGAGTACTTCTGGGAGCAGGGGGCGAGCTGCAGCTGTCCCGAATGTGGACAGACCTTTCCATCCAAACCTCGGCTGACCAGGAACTCCACTCTGGCTGAGGTGCTGAGAGGAACGGAGGACCGACAGAGCAGGAAGAGGAGAAGTTCAGCGTCCCCGAGGGTGCAGAAGATGCTCCGCGGTGAGGAACCGTCCGAGGACTCTCTGTGTTTGCTTCACAACGGCAGCCTGGACGTGTTCTGCTACACGGACGAGCAGATCCTGTGTTCTCTCTGCGCCATAGCTGAACACGCAGGACACAAACTGGGGTGGGTGAAAGAGGAGCGGAAGAGGAAGCAGGTAGGTGAAGATTAGGACTGCAAACGATTCTTTTGAGAGTCGACTAATCACAGATGATTTTTCAGATTAGTCGACTAATCAGGTCATGTGCAAAGTGGAAGTAAAGCACAAATCTTAACCATCATTAGCTTTAAAATAACTAAAAATAAAGACAATGAAGATGATAGTTTATTAAACGTTTAATGAATTGTGCAACCTCTGTCCATTATTAGTTTCTGGTATTAAAACAAGATTAAACTTGAAAAGTTGCATCACCTGCAATAATGCTAGTGTGAATGTTTTGCAGTCACTGAAGATGCTGAAGCTTTTTGCTGAAAATGCGGACTCAATTTACTTTAACTGCTGCAGGGATTTACTGAAAATGTAAAAGCTATTTGCAAAATGTTAAATTTTGTTAAAGAATTATGAAAGCGTCCTGAAGTTGACCTAGATTTCTTAAAATTTTGTAGTAAAATTGCTTAAAATTCCTAAATACATGCTAATTTTGCAAACAAATTTAACCAAAAAAGCTAGCTTGTTTTTAAAATACTAGCTAAACTTTAAAATAACCTAAAATTCCTCAGTAAACTAAACTAGTCAAAAACATTAGCCTGTTGCTAAAAAAGAGGCTAAACTCTAAATTAGTCTAGAAAACCTCTGTAGATAACAAATTAGCCAAAAAGCGAACATGTAGCTTAAATACTAGCTAAACTCCAAAATAGCCTAAAATTCATCAGTAAACTAAATTATTCAAAAATGTTAGCTTGTTGCTAAAAAGAAGCTAAACTCTAAATTGGCCTATAAACACCTCAGTAGATATCAAATTAGCCAAAAAAGCTAGCTTGTTGCCTACAAACTAGCTAAACTCCAAAATAGCCTAAAATTCCTCCAGTCAAAAACGTTAGCATGTTGCTAAAACAGAAGCTAAACTCTAAATTAGCCTAAAAAACCCCAATAGATAAATTAGCCAAAAATGTTAAAAATAAAATATCAGATAAACTCGAAATTTTTTGAAGATCACTATAAAA
Source organism: Oryzias melastigma (assembly GCF_002922805.2). NCBI lineage: Eukaryota > Metazoa > Chordata > Actinopteri > Beloniformes > Adrianichthyidae > Oryzias > Oryzias melastigma. The sequence continues at coordinate 31,124,275 of NC_050516.1, forward strand.
TATTTAAACATCCCATCAACACATTCCAAGGCTTGTTGCTAAAACACTAATGCTAAAAATTCCTAATGAGTGCCAATTTAGCAAAAACATTTAGTGGGTTTGCTAAAATATTAGCTAAAGTCCAAACTAGCTCAAAAAATCTCAGTAGATAACAAATTAGCCAAAAAAAGCTAGCTCGTTGCTTACATACTAGCTAAACTCTAAAATAGCCTAAAATTCCTCTAGTCTAAATCATTAGCATGTTGCTAAAACAGAAGCTAAACTCTAAATTAGCCCCAATAGATAACAAATTAGCCAAAAACATTAGCATGTTGCTAAAATATTAGCTAAATTCAATTTTTTTAAAAATTACTATAAAATATTAAAACATGAATAAATTTAAAGTCTTGTTGCTAAACTACTTAAAATGTTGACATTATGGAACATATTTTGTTCAATATTTCAAAAACTATAAGGTTTATAAATACCAAAAATACCAAGAAGATTAACTGTCATGAATCAAGTCGCTTCACTGAGGTATGATTGGAATGAAGAAATCATTTCTAGGACGACTGAAGATGTTCCAGAAATTATTTAAGGAGTTGGGAAAAAGTTTCCCAAATCCCTTCATATCCTGTTCAGGAGGAGCTGATGACCCTGCAGAAGAACCTCCAGCAGATCCTGCAGGACGGAGAGAAGAAGAAGCAAAAGATGTGCCGCATGTTTGACCAGATCAAGGTGAGGACCGTCTCCTCTTCCGATGGTGGGATCTCCATCCAGATGCCTCCATCTCTCTGGTCTGTCTGAACCAGGACGAGGCCGCACAGACAGAGGAGTACAGCGAGGGCGCCATGGTCCGAGTCATCGACGGCTTCCAGACCCGCTACCTGTCGCTGAGGGAGACGATTGCCGCTCAGGCGGAGACGGCGGCGTCCCGGGTCCACAGCTGTCTCCAAACGCTGGAGGTGGAGATGGATGCGGTGAGGAGGAGACGGGCGGAGCTGGATCGTCTGGCTCAGAGCGGCAGCGACAGAGTCTTCATGCAGGTGCTGCTCTGTTCTCACTGCTGGGGTTTGGTTTCATCTGCTTCATCTGCAAACATCTGTCTGCTCACAGAAATGGGCGTCTGTTCAGCGCCTGAGCAGGACAGAGCGTCTGACCTGCGAGGAGGACGCAGAAAATCCACTCGTCTCCTTTGAGGCCATGAGGAGAGCCGTACAACAGACTGTGAAGAAGATCCAGGAATTCAGCGACAGAGAATTCGCCTCCATCTTTAGTGAAGGTACGAGTCTGGGTAAAGGGTGACCAAACAGGCAGTTGGAGGCTGACTCCGCCCACAGCCGGAGTTTGAAAATCCAGCCAGAGAGTTGGGGAACAGGACTCTTTTCATTACTGGAGCTGCAGATCGTGACGTCAGACTTCTGAAATGGTTTGACCAATCACAAAATTCAACTGTGATACATTGATTCAACCTGCAGGGGGCAGCATAGACGGTTTTTGACCATATTTTCAAGAATTAAACAAGTTTGTTTTAATTTATCAAAAATTTGGCAACAGAGCACTTAAAGACACATTTATAGAGAACAACAGACAAAAAAAGTTGATTTAGGGTTTGGTTACCCTTTAATATCTTTTGCTGGCCTCAGACGTCAACTAGCAGAGCCGGTGGGGTTAAATCTGGGTTAAATTTGGCATGAAGTTACCTTAGGATCCCCTCTTCTAGAAAAGCTGCTAAAAATTAGAAAAAAAAAATCCAAAATCAATGTGGAATTGTTAAGAAAATCTGCCCTCCATCGTTATTTTTTCTATTTATTTGTTTTTTGAGATTTTTAGGTTGAATTATATTATCATACTAAATCATAAATGACAGACATTTATGATTGTTTTGACATGTGTTAACATAGTTTTATTTAGTCTTTTAGTTCATAGAAATGTTACTATATTCTCTAGATCTGTAGTGTTAAACTTGATCGCACAAGGAGCCAAAATCCAAAACACACTTTAGGAACAGGATAAACATTTATTTAACACTCTAAAACTACATTATTAAAACTTTAAAACTGTAACTTTTTAACATAATTATGAACTAGATATGTAGTATTATTTATTTATTTTTTTTAAACTTGTCCTGTCCAACAGCTGAGCCAACAGATGTGGGCTGAGAGCTTCTTGTGTTGGGCAGATTTTA
>NC_050516.1:31127074-31169724 GCF_002922805.2 Oryzias melastigma
GGAACCCAAGAGAAACAGAGGCCCCAAGGTATGTAGTATTACCTGTGATAATACTAGCGTAAATGCTGTAAGCTGAATTTGTCTGCTGAAGATGCTAAGTGACAATAGCTGAAGATGCTGAAATTGATAACTGAAAACCCTGAAGTTAACAGCTGAAAACGCTGAAGCTGACAGCCAGCTAAAACATTAGCTAAATGCCACATTAGCTTAAAAAAATAAAAAAAAACTTAGGTTAGCTAAAACAGCTAGCATGTTCCTGAAAAAAATAGCTAAACTTCAATATACCCTAAAAAACTGAAAAAAGCTTAAATTAGCCAAAACAGTTAGCATGTAGCTGAAATATTAGAAACTCCAAAATAGCCTAAAAATCTTAATAAATACCAAAATAGTCCATAAATATAGCAGAATCCCGATGTAATCATTGTCTCTCTGCTCCTTGCCTGCAAGTAAAACCTTAAAATATACGTTTTTGACTCATGAGTTTCATTGAAGGTTTTTTGTGTCTGGAAAACTGGGTTGAACATTTCTTTAGTCAGAAAAAATTTCCTGATAGTAAAGATAGCGTCTGAAAACTCTCTAAACGCAGTCTTTAAACTTAACCTCTTAAGATTCGAGTTCATATGTGAGCTAACTTTAACATATGTAGTCACAGGGTCCAAATTAACCCTCTCACGGGGTCAAGATGACCCCACTTTTGATGTAAACATGCCTACAGTAGTTAATTAACTCCTGTGGTAATGATGTCATGTCGTCACATGTGGACGCCACATCTTAAGATTAAGAGGTTCCTTCAGAATACTATCATGTGTTTATTAAATCAATGTTCAAATCTTGGATTTTCTGATGCTAATATGCTTTTCTAAATGATTGGATGCTGAGGGACTTCCACAAAATGCTTGATTATTTTTTGTACTGTAACTATCTTTACTGAAGTTTTTCTTTAAAGACTTACTCTAAGAAATATTATGGTGTTAAATTATGTTTTTTCTGATGATAGAGAATATTTCTACAGAAAATGAAGATTAAAACTGCATTTCTGAGTATTTATTTATTTATTTATTTATTTAAATTATTTTGAATCAGGATGAGAAAATAAATACAGTTTGAAAACAAACAAAACAAACTGCATCCACTGTTGCCTGGGATGAATAAATGACTCTGCCCTCCTTTATAGTAAAAACCTTCTATTTAAGCTTCTCCATGAAGCCAAACGGTTTTGGTGCAGCATCCTAAAAGCATTTTAAATGACATTTGGAGAACAAATGAGACAAACGGAGGTGGATCCTGTTGCTGTGCTGCCCCCTGTGGGCTGACTGGCTTATTACAAGCAGAGATGTAATGACTGGAGGGAGAGAATCCTGTTGAAAACTCCAAGTCTAAAACAAGGTCAATTTGATTTTAAATAAGACTGTGAACATTAACGAGTTAACCATTAATTAATCAAAAAAATAATGAACACGTTAAGATTTATTAATGCAAATTAATCAAAGAAACAATCCTTCGCTTTAACTCGGCGATTCAGGTTTCCACAGGTATTACCACACTTATACCATAGTCATTTATGAAAGTAAATACATATTCAATCAGTTTTTAGTTCTTTATTCTTGCTATTTTTTAGGTTTATATCATTTTTTAACAAAAAGCGGACTATTTGATCCATTTTGTACAAATACATTTTACCGTTGTGATTAATCACAACACAAAAGTGCGATTAATCAGATTTTTTTTAATCCGCTGACGGCACTAATCAAAAATAAATGTTCTAAATGTAGAGTTTTCTGTGTGATATCATATTGTGATTATTCACAGATAATTAGTGGTCGGCAAATACTGTAAATTTAAAAAAAAATGATCGCGATTAATTTTTTTCAGGTTTGCGATTAATTAGTTAATGTTTCTTAAACTATTTCCGTCCCTAATTTTAAGACATTTTTGTAAATATATCATTATAAATATATATTGTCAGAAGCTTTAAAGATATTTTTATAGATTGGAGAATCCGATTAATGAGAATCCTGAGTTTGATCTGAGATTTTCTCGTAGAGACGATTCATCTCTAAAGTTCTGGTTCTGATGATGTGGTTTTTCCTCGTGAAGGTCTCTCTAGAGCTCCTGGGATCACACAAACCCCTCAACCCCAATCCCGAGAGGAGCTTCTGCGATGTGAGTTCATCCGTCCTTCATTTCACTCTTTACTCCACCCATACCTGGAGTTCTGAGTTCGTTCTGGTTTTGTGGTCTCAGATGCGTGTGAACTTTCTCTGGACCCAGCAACAGCTCACCGAGACCTGCATGTCAGTGGAGGAGACAAAGAGGTGACGTCGGGCTCAGAGAAACCCAAAGGTCCAGCGAGCTGTGACCCGCAGAGGTTCGCCCGGCGCCGGCAGGTTCTGTGCCGGGAGGGCCTGCAGGCGGAGCAGTGCTACTATGAGGTGGAGGTAAAGGGGGAGAAGGTGGAGATCGCCCTCAGCTACAGGAGAATCGACAGGAAGTCTTTCAGTAAACTGTCAGCTTTTGGAGCAAACGACTTCTCCTGGAGTCTGGATCGCTCCAGCACCTACTCTGTTAGCCACGCCTCCCAGAGCGTCCAGCTCACAGCTCCGCCCTCACACTGCCGGATCGGGGTTCACCTGAAGTTCAGGGAGGGAGCTCTGCTCTTCTATGAGGTGCAGGACAGCATGAAGCTGCTCTATAAGGTGGAGGCCACGTTCACAGAGCCGCTGTACGCTGGATTCTGGCTGGGAGAGAAGTGTAGCATAAAGATCTGTGATTTGAGTCTGAGCTAGAGAGGTCTGACGGACTGCAGGGAACAAACCGGAGCTTCACAAAACACACTTTGTGTTGGTCTACAGGCAGACTACACAAACAGCTCTTTTTCCAGCATCCCAATAACAAATCGGCAAGGAAACACAAACTAGGACATTTGCATTACCTGCGATAATGCTGGTGTGAATGCTTCCTGCTGAAGATGCTGAAGCAGTTCACTTTAATTAATCAATAATGTCCTAAAAGTGCTGAACGTTTTGATACCAAACATGCATAATTTGCAGAAAGTGCGCAAAAAAATTCTACGAATTTCTTGAAAAATCGCAAAAATTGCGAAAAATGTTAAAAGTTGGAATGCTGTAGCCACAAGTATGAATGTATTGATCATGCTGAATGTTTTGACACCAAACTTTATTAATTTGAAGAATTTCTTGAAAAATTGCAGAAAATGTAAAAAATCGTCAAATATACGAATACCAAAAGGACAGGCATGAATGTCCTGAATGTGCAGAATGTTTTGATACCAAATTTGTTTAATTTGAAGAACTTCTTGAAAAATGTTAAAAATTTAGAAAAATTGTAAAATGTGTATAAATAACAAGAGCACTAGCGTGAATATCCTGATTGAGCTGAACATTTTGATACCAAACTCCCATAATGTTCAGAAAGTGCAGAAAGAATTTGAAGAATTTGTTGGAAAAATCCCAAAATACATTTTTAAATGCGTAAAAGGTATGAATATCAAAAGTACAGGCACGAATTTCCTGAATGTGCTGAACGTTTTGATAACAAACTTACTAGATTTTAGAAGAAATTCTTGAAAAGTCGCATAAATTGAAGAAAATTTCAAAAATCGTCAAATAAATAAATTCCAAAAGTACAAGCATGAATGTCTGAATTAGCTGAACGTTTTGATACCAAACTTGTATAATTTGAATAACTTTTTGAAAAAATCTTAAAAATGGCAAAAAATCTTAAAATGTATAAATACTAAGAGTACTAGCATGAGTGTCCTGATTGAGCTGAACGTTTTGACACCAAACTGCCATAATGTTCAGAAAGTGCAGAAAGAATTTTTAAAAAATTCGTGAAAAATCCCCAAAATTGCAAAATAAACGTTTAATCGTGTGAAAGCTATGAATACCAAAATACAAGCATAAATGTCCTGATTGTGCTGAACGTTTTGATCCCAAATTTGTATAATTTGAATAACTTTTTGAAAAAATCTTAAAAATGGCAAAAAATCTTAAAATGTATAAATACTAAGAGTACTAGCATGAGTGTCCTGATTGAGCTGAACGTTTTGACACCAAACTGCCATAATGTGTGCAGAAAGAATTGAAAAAAAAAATTCTTGAAAAATCCCCAAAATTGCAAAATAAATGTTTGATCGTGTGAAAGCTATGAATACCAAAATACAAACATAAATGTCCTGATCGTGCTGAACGTTTTGATACCAAACTTGCATCATTTGAAGAACTTCTTGAACTACTTAAAATCGCAAAAATTGCAAAAAATCTTAAAATGCGTTAAAAAGTATGAAAACCAAAAGTACAAGCAGGAATATCCTGATTTAATTCAATTCAATTCAATTTTATTTATATAGCCCAAAATCACAAAGAGATTTGCCTCATTGGGCTGAATGACTTGATACCAAACTTGCAGAATTTGCACAAAGATTTTGGAGAATTTCTTAAAAAGATCACAAAAATTCAAAAAAATGTATGGATACCAAAAGTATAAGCATGAACGTTTTTATACCAAGAATGCATAAGTTACAGAAGTGGACAAAGTTTTAGAAGGATTTGAAGAATTTTTAAATTCATTTTCAGTGGGGCTTAAAAAATCGCACAATCTTAAAATGCGTAAAAACTATGAATACCAAAAGCAAAAGGGAGAATGTCCTGAACGTGCTGAACATTTTCAAACCAAACTTGCATAATTTGCAGAAAGCGTGATTGAGTTTTTACGTGTCAAAAAATGTATGGAAGAAAAACTTACTGATAATAACTAAATATTCAGCATTACCTGCAATAATGCAAGTGTGAATGATGTAAGCTGAATGTGAAGATACCAGAGCTGATGGCTAAACGGCCTCAAGCTAACAGCTGCAACCATTAAAGCTGAAAGCTCGCCAAAGTATTAGCTAGATCCCAAATTGGCCACAAAAATAAATAAATAAATAAATAAAAGCGGCAAAATGTTTTGTCGAAACATCTAGCATATTGCTAAAATATTAGCTAAACTCCAAATTAGCCTAAAAAAATGAAAAAATGTCTAAATTAGCCAAAAACAGCTAGAATTTTTCTAAATTAAAAGCTTAATTTCAAATTAACCTAAAAAAACTTAGTTGCTGAACATTTTAAAGTCTAAATAGTGTCTCGAGCTGAAAGTATGCGGCATTGACACAATGCATTCACACAATAAGAAAAATCATCTTGACAACAAAACACACAAAACCAAAGATGAGATAATTTCTAACAACATGTTGGTCGGGGAGCTTATTCAAGAACTTAGATTTTTGTATTTTACAGACTGAAAAAGTGAAAGTTGTTAGGATTTGACAAATAAACTTACGAAAATGAAGAAATCTGTCAATTATATTCATCATTCTGTTACATTTACTGAACTTTTATCAGATTTAACTGAAGTTTGCATCATTGGAAATGTAAAACACAAGATTTGACCAAAACACATGTGGAGTTTTAATGTATTAACAATTCTGTTTTTAGCCAAAATCCAAAAACCTTTCGTTTGTTGCTTCTTTATTTACTGTAAGTACAATGTTTTGCTACATGCAAAGCTTTTTTTGCATTTTATTTTTTATTTTTTGCATACATTGAGAAGAAACTGCAATACCTATGAACTTCAATTTCAAAAATCTCAGTGAAAACTTGAATTTATCATTTTATTTGCTTAAGTGCAAATTGAAAGACATTTTTTCTTCTTAAAAACTGGATTTTTTTTTAAATAACTTAGGTTCTGAAGGTATAATTTTATTTCAATCTTTACAAAAGCGATCACTTGAATTAAGAGGAAATAACCTGAGATGTTTCTAGTTAGAAGTAGACAGAGCATGAAGACTTGACACAAGTTTTTTTTATCTAGTTTTTCTTTAAAAAAATACTTTTCTGTTCTTTTTTAATCTGAATATTTTTTTCTACAGTTTGTAAAATCATGATGTTTTTGGAGAATCTAAAGTGTAAATGTCTCAGTTGAGTAAACTGACTTAAACACAAATTTCACAAATTGACATCAAACTTTGAAATATCAGAAATTTATCACAAAATAAAGTTTATTTTCTGTATATAGTTTCTAGAGCTTGGATTTTAAATGTACACAATTTGTATGAATGTGTATGAACTCAAATGTAATGACCTGTTTTGCTGCTTATCTTCTTATAAATGTTATAGTTTGTTTTAAATTCTTTGTTTTTTTCATAATTATTGAGAAATTTCCTTTAACCCTTTAACACCTGAGGCGTCGCCGGTGACGCTTAAACACAAAATCTTTAACGTACAGTAACTTTTCAACCGTTAACACGAAAATTCTAATAGATTTTAAAGGAGAAAAGGAGCGTTTATTAGCTAAACTCCAAATTTGCCTGAAAAACTTAAAAAGTTGAATTTTTACAAAGCAGCTAGCATAATCCTAAAATATTAGCTTACCTCCAAATTAGCCTGAAGAACTTACAAAAGTATAATTTTAACAGAACCGTTTGCATAATGCTAAAATATTAGCTAAAATCCAAATTAGCTTGAAGAACTTAAAAAAAAGTGTATTTTGGACAAAACAGTTAGCATGTTGCTAAAATATTAGCTTACCTCCCAATTAGCACGTAGAACTTAAAAAGTCTAATTTTGACAAAACAGTTAGCATGTTGCTAAAATATTAGCTAAACTCCAAATTAGCCCATAGAACTTAAAAAAAGTCTTATTTTGACGAAACAGCTAGCTTGTTGCTAAAATATTAGCTTACCTCCCAATAAGCCAGAAGAACTTAAAAAGTCTAATTTGGACAAAACAGCTAGCATGTTGCTAAAATATTAGCTTACCTCCAAATTAGCCCGTAGAACTTAAAAAGTCTAAGTTTGATAAAACAGTTAGCATAATGCTAAAATATTAGCTAAACTCCCAATTTTGGCTGAAGAACTTAAAAAGTCTAAGTTTGACAAAACAGTTAGCATATTGCTAAAATATTAGCTAATCTCCAAAATAGACGCTTGAATTCAACGTACTCTAACGTTTCAACCGTTAACATGATAATTCTAGTAGATTCTGAAGGACAAAAGTCTCGTGGAATTATCGTGTTAATGGTTGAGAAGTTTCAGTAAAACAAAGAACATGAACACTGGAGGTCGGTGTTAAAGGGTTAATACTTGCCATCAATACCACAAATGTTTAAAACATCAAAGCCTGGATGTTTGTCGTTCGTCTTATCGTCACTTTGGAGTCTGGTCCAATAATGGTTCTAATACCATTTTAGAACCGTCTGACCTCCATGTATCCAGAAATCAAACACAAAACCGTCATTTTGAGTCACAGCTTTTATTTTGGTATCAACCGGCTACATCAAAAGCTGAATCCGCTCTTCAGAGCTGCGTTGATCATCCCGTCTAATGGCTTTCCAAACAAGATAAAGCAGCAGTGTGTCCATTCTCCGTTTGGATAGGCATAACTGTCAGTGTCGTACAATCACAGGGCGGAGAAAAGACGGAGGCTTTAAAGGGACATTTCTACAGATGTCAGCTGTACTGATAGTCTCTAACCGCTGTGCTCTAAAAGAACCTGCACAGATTTACACATATTGCACCGAAAAAGAATAACATATCCCTTACATGATTAGTTTCTATAGTTCCTACTGTCTATGAGCAGAGCTGCTTCTGCACTCGCCGTAGTTATGTGGTCGTTTCAGGACAACCGTCTTGTTGTCATAGGAAAAGTGCATAAATCACATTCATATTTATGTTTTGATACATTGAACACTACAGTTGTTCTTTAAGACATAGATATAGTCCACATAAACCATCTTTTGATGGTCTGGTTTGGTTATTTACAGCAGCAGTGCCAGACTGACGACACACCAAACCTTCAGTTTGGAGCCACTCCAGACATTCAGCTTAAACATTCATTATCCTCCGTAATCCTGATGTCACAGAAAAATATTACTTTGTTTAACACAGTATTTTGTGAGACGCTTTTGTGTGTCAGCATTGATCACTTCAACAAAAACCCTGAGTTTCATAAACTGAATCCAAAATTGAATCTGTGAGTCTAACGCATTGACACTACATGACAAATGGACTTGGTGACTCCTCCCCTCTGGAGTTCCAAAACAGGAAATACCTATGTGGAACAGTTCCAAACAGCAAGAAGTCTGTTTGGCTTCCTAGAACAGGAAGTACCTGCTGGTTCCAAGAAGCCAAACAGGAAGTACCAGCTGGTTCCAGGAAGCCAAACAGGAAGTACCTACTGGTTCCAAGAAGCCAAACAGGAAGTACCTACTGGTTCCAAGAAGTCAAACAGGAAGTACCTACGGATTACATGAAGCGAAACAGGAAGTACCAGCTGGTTCCAATATGCCAAACAGGAAGCACCAGCTGTTTCCAAGAAGCCAAACAGGAAGTACCTGCTGGTTCCAAGAAATCAAACAAGAAGTACCAGATGGTTCCAAGAAATCAAACAGGAAGTACCTGCTGGTTCCAAGAAATCAAACAGGAAGTACCTGCTGGTTCCAAGAAATCAAACAAGAAGTACCTGCTGGTTCCAAGAAATCAAACAAGAAGCACCTGCTGGTTCCAAGAAATCAAACAGGAAGTACCTGCTGGTTCAAGGAAATCAAACAGGACGTACCTGCTGGTTCCAAGAAATCAAACAAGAAGTACCAGCTGGTTCCAATAAGCCAAACAGTAAGTACCTCCAGTGTCATTATTATTTTTGTAAGAATTTATTTGTCTCAAAATCCTAATTTTTCAGTCATTTTTGAGCATGTTTTTAGGATCTTACTATATTTTTATTTTCCATTTCATTGTATAAACCACAGTTGAAAATGGAACAATACTCCAATTTATCATGTGTTTTCATATTGTGATCTATTTTTATGAAAAATATTTTTTGGGGTATATTATAATCTGGTAAAAATTACCCGTCAAAAGAGTTGGTGTAACTTTTATAGCCAAAGTGGTCTAGGGTAAATAAATGTAGATGGTCTCATGTCAAACATTCAGTTTGATTGATAGATTCTGATTAGCCCGCTTTCACGTATTAGAGAAGTGGAATTCCAAGAAGCTCACTCCTGATTCATTAGTGGTTGCCATAGAAACGTTGACTCAGACAAATCACTGTCATCTGGTTTCAACATGGCGACGACCATATCAGACAAATAGCGACTGAATTGACTTAATTTCATTGGAGCCGGATGTAAACCATTTTCTATGGATGAAATCACACTCACACATTCCAATTCTCTTATACAGTCAATGTTGTGACATAACCTATTAAAATTGGTACCTTCTGGCTCCAACCAAATGAAGTCAATTTAGTTGCCATTTTTTGCATTGACTTCATTTCATTGGAGTCGGAGGTAAGGCATTTCCTATGGGTGACACTCACTCAGTCCAGTTCTCTTATACAGTCCATTGTATTCAATCACCTATAGAAAACGGTGACTTATGGCTCCAGCCACATGAAGTCAATTCAGTCGCCATTTTTTGCGTGACACCGACATTTTGGAGCCAAACCATGTCAGCAGTGATTGGTCCAAGTTGGTCTAAGTCACCGTTTCTATGGAAACCACTCTCACCAGTCAAGAGTGAGCTTGTTGGAAGGCCACACCCCTTCCACTGAAAGCATGTTACATGAAATTTGTCAAACGTTTTGAATGTTCAACGTGAGATCACTTGTTTCTTTTGAGGCACCTGACTGGTCAGTTTATAACTTATACTACAAAAAAATACCTTGAAAAAAATAGCAAGAACATGTTAAGATAAAAGTGTCAGATCAATGATGGGTTTTCGGACAAATAATGAGTGATAACGGATTATTTCTCTATGGAAGTCTATGGGATTTTGACTTCCTGTTTGGAAAGTGAAGGAGGCGAGGCCACTCAGTCCAGTTCTCATGTACAGTCAGTGGTGCAGCATTGCCTCAGAGGCTCACCTCTCCCCAGATATTTAAAAAAATATTTTCCAAATGATGCGTAAAGTTGTGTTTTGATTCTGCTCTCCCTAAAGTGTGTTGAAGAACAGAAGAATCGCTCAGACACACCTCCTTCTTAGTTTAGGATAAAACACAAGCGAGTGAATACTTTCTGACATATTGCTTGTAACTGGAAATCCAGAGAGAACAGGTGAGCGAACGTCACCTGAGATGTGACAAACACACAAAACCACTTACATCCCATCACACAACAAGAACAACACAAAACACAACACACAGTTTGTCAACAAGCGCCACATAAGAGGAAAGTACTAACCAACTCTTTATACTTGGCAAAGATAAAGCTTTTATATACATAGCCTATACATTCCTGCATATATAAAGGTATATATTAAAATAATGTGCCCCTCTGTGTCATTGCTTTGAACGTGTGCTTTGATAAAACAAGAACTTGTGTTTTTTTAAGTGAGATGGGATCCATCATGTGCCTAAAGAGCTCAACATTAAAATACACAAACTGCAGCAGATTATTTTAGTGAGTTCTAACATGCTAAAGAACATCTATTCAATTCGTGCTTTTCCATTTCTATATCTTTTGGTCCATTTTTAAAAATATTTAAATCCTTTTAAATGAGAGCAATTTTGTGCCTTTTCAGATATTAATTATAAAATGTCCATACTTTGTGCTTAAACACATTTTGTGTCACTTATTTGTTTGTGCACGGTAGTTTTGTTTTGTGCTGTTGAAGTAAAAAGTGTATTTACGCGCTTACTCCTTATAAGCAAATTGTTTTCTGTTTTTTGTGTTTCTTTCTAAAATGTAATCTAAACTTTTGCACCAGAATTCTCCAGTTTATACTTTTTTCCCTCTTTGATGAAAAAACTAAAAGTTTAGCTGCAGCTTAAACAAGGAAAAACAGACAAAAACTCCATGTTAAAAGATTGTGGTAAAGAAAATGTAAAACAGGATTTAGTTTAACTAAACAGACGCTACAACTACCGACTTTGAGTCAGAAGGAACATAAATATTCAGAGTATTCTTCAGCATCCTCCACACGAACGCTGGGTTCACACTGGACGCGAATGTGGTGCAGAGCAGAGTGCACGTGTCATATAATCTCTCCTGCAATTCACACCAGATGGCACATTTTTTTGTTTTTGCCATCATGGGTAAATTAATTACCTAAAAATATTACCCCATGTTTCTACTAAGAAGAAGCAAGTAGTAATTTAGTAGTAATGTATCTGTTGTTGAAACAAGCTAGAGAAGTGTGTGTGTGTCTATTTTTTGTGTGTGTTGTGACTTTATGTTTATTTTCATCTCATTACTTGTCCTTTTTCATCAATAAAAAGGCACACATACAAGTTAAAAACTGAGAAAAGGGAGAATTTTCAATAAGGAGGGTCTTTAAAATATTTGAAATCGAATAAAATGACATATTTAATAATTAAATGTTTGTTTTTCAGAATCCTAAACGTAGGATAAGATGTCTAATTAATCTGTTCACAGCTGTGCACATTTTCTGTGATCGTTGGTGACTGCTGAAAGTTAAGTAAATTCATTATTGTTTGATAAAAGATTTCTCCTCCTTATATAGGTATAAAAAATGCTTAAAAAAATCATAGTTCTGCTTTTATGTCTTTATTTATCCTTAAAACTCCTTTTTACAGGCTCCCAAATGTGAAAATGTAAAGAATTGTTCTACTAAAATGTAAATTGCCCCCTAGTGGTGACTTGTGGTAAGACACAAGAGGCAGGTCCCCACCAGTACCCAAGAACAAGATTTTAAAATTGTGAAAAGTTAGTGAGCATGTGTGTGTTTGGGTGCCAAAAAACCTAAAAAGAAAATGTGGGACAAAAATACGCCTAAATTTCACATAAAATGGGAAGTCCCCATGTGTGACTTTCAGTCAGGAGTCCCCACGTTACAGGAAAATACGTATGTGTGTGTGTGTTGTATATTTATTTCTTCTCTACAGTCTGTTTAGATACACAAACATGATTGCATCTGTCAATCTCTGTTTTTGATTTTGAAAAATCGGTTATATTTAGAAAATAAACCAGATTTTCTCGTGTATCTTAATGTAACTTCCTGCCAGATTGACGTGGATCGCTTGTGGCTCGAGCACAAAATAGACCAGACGCCGAAACGATCCGCGCCTGGTGTGAACCAAACCATAGGTTAACAAGGGCGCCGAATGGAAGCGGGTTCCGTTCCGCGGCGCTTCCGCGTCCAGTGTGAACCAGGAGTAATACTGTCACAGAGACGGTTTACTCACATCAGAAACAGGATCTTCTGACGCAGTAAGTGAGACGTGGCCTGTTTAGCTGTGCATAGCTTGAATGCTACTGCTGTGGAGGGCAGAGATGAAGGAATACTGCTTAAAGAATATGTTCTTTTCCGCTCTCCCACATTCATCCATTCCTGACACGAGTGCAGAGTAGAAGACGCGAGTCTCTGAGGTTCAGAGGACGGGGCAGAGGGCAGCAGGTCATCTTCTCAAACAGTGTTAACAGATCAGCTGTGAAAACCCTCGACTGCTGGTCTCCTCTCGTCCAGATGGCTTCATGGAATCTGTAATCTGCGTTAGTGGAGACTTTATGGCTGAAAAGTAAAGTGTGCTGCAGGACGGGGAGTCGGGGGAGGGGTTGGAACAGTCAAGAGTCTGACTCCGGCGTAGCGGGCGTGGGCGGAGTCGATGGCGTGGTGGGGCTGATGGCGGCATTCTGGTAGCCCGTGCCGTAACACATGTTTGGAGACAGAGAGTTGGGATCCAGAGGTTTGTTGCCCCCCGGCGTGAGGAACGGTCTGCGCGCCGCAGTGGAGGGCGGGGCCTCGCCGGGTTTGGCCCTAAGGATGGATCTGGCCTCGTCTTGCTCCTCCAGGTTGGACATGTCCTTCATCATGGTTTTACGGTAGGAGACGGCCAGCTTGTTGGAGCCGTCCGACATCAGGTTGAACTGGCGTGCGATGAAGACGACGGGGAGGGGAAGCATCGCCACGGCGATGAGAGCGAAGCACATGACCAGAGCCCAGCGGGGGTAGCTCTGGAACCGCTCCTGCGCCTACAGCACCACAACAAATCTGGATTAGAAAGACGGGAAACAACTACAACACAATTCTGTGATCATGTTTCTGTTGGTCATCATTTGGAGCCTCCCTCAGTGCGAAGTATTGCTTGTGTCATCCTCCCTGCATTACTGAGCGTTTCTACCTGGACCTGATCCTCTGTTTCTGATCCTGCTTTATCTCTGACTGTCTGCTGCCTGCCCTGACCCTCACCTGGACTCTGACAGCTCTAGTCTCTTCTTGGATGATCTCATGCTCATGATTGACCTCTGACTGTCTGACCCTGATTTAGCTTTGTGGACTTTTAGGTGTGCTTAGTTCCAGTCTGAACTAATAAACCAGCTTTCTGCCCATTTGTGACAATTATATTTCTGCCGAGATTGCTTTGAAATTGACTCTCCACGGCTCCAGATTACTCCCCAAAAACTCAGCATTTGCTGCTAAAAATGTATCTGAGCTGGTTGGCACAGACAAGGATGAAGGCCAACATAAGACAAAAAAAGATGATTCTTTAATTTTTTTTAAAGTCAAAACTTTCTTCTCAAAAATTGTCTTCATATCTTAAAATTGTAACTATTTTCTCCAAACTCTGAGTTTGATAAAAATCTATCCAAATTCACAGAATCCTTTTTAGGCTTGCAAGGCTGCTGGAGCCTATCCCAGTTTTGAAGGTGGGCTACACCCTGAACAAGACGCCAGTCTGGTTTAGGTTTACACACCTGGACGGCAAAAACTGAATCCTAAGAAGACTCTTGTTTCTTGAAAAATGTCTTTTTGACTGTCTTGTACAGAAAAAAATAATCCTATTAAGGAATGTTGTCAAAAGCAGTATTTTCTGAGATTGAAAAAAATGTGTTTTTATTTGGGCAGAAATTTTTTCTTAACTCATACAGACCCAGAACCATTTTTTAAACTATTTTTACCATGAGAGCTTCATGAAAAAGTGAAGCCAGTGAAGCTCTGACTGCTGGGTAAACATCCTGCTGTCCTGACAACAAAACAGTGTATCTGAATAACAACATGTGCTTTAAATGTGATAATTAACACTTCTGACAAGAGATCTGATCATCTGACATGTGTGCATTATGTGAGAGAAAACATAAGGTCTCATAATTTTCTGTCATGTGAGGAGTGGTTAAAAATGAGTTTACTTTTATAACATAATCTCATTAAAAAAAACTTAAATACATGAACTAAATGTAAACAACAAATCAATTATTTAAACTACAAAGGATAAAAGCTTCAGGTGAAACATTTCAACACAAAAACATTTTCATAGAACTGTAGTTTTCTGCACCATACCCGAATTGGATGTTATTAATTCTCAATTTGTATTGTGTCTTTTGAACTATTTTAATCTTTTCTGTAGACTATTGTTGTTGTTGACCTTTTGGTGAAAGGTTGATCCCATCAGGGGTCACTTTGGTGTTTTACACAGGATGCCTTTCCTGACTCCACCCACACTTGATTGTAAAATTACCGGCATGAAGCCCAAAGTGGTAACTGTTTTTGTGATATTGGGCCATATAAATAAAATTGAATTGGATTAAACTCATACACACCCTCGGGACTGATCCCAGGTTTCCTGCGTGGTAGCTCTACACCCTGGTTGTGTCCAAATCCCCCCTCTAACCCCTAAAAACGATATAGTCCGGGACTATATAGTGCTCTGGATTTTAAAGGATATTCGGACACGATGTTCTCTACTTTACTTTCGTATTTCTAAACACAGGACCAAATTTACGAAGGGAAAATCGTATCAATTTCACTGTTTATTTATGACTCTACTGTGTTCTGATGGTAAAAATGTAGATGGTTTATTCAAATATTGTATCATTACATACATTTAAACACATTTAAATACACATTTGTATATTTAAACATGTTTTTTTTTGTTTGAAATTTTGACCACAATGCATTGTGGTCTACATTTGCTAATCTAGTAAGCATTGTTGCATGCTAGTTTTTCGCAAAGACTTCTGGGAAATTCCGAGTGAAAATGGTGAACGTCCTACATAGTGATTAGGGGGGAATTCAGACACAACCCCAGCCCACTAAGCCATCCAACCACTTTACTCGAGCATTTTTATTTATTTATTCTATTCTTGGCCCTGTGCTGAGTCTATCTTCATATCTGTCCGTGTCAGTCAGTCACTGACCAGTTCTTGAACCCAGGCGTTGTATCCGGGCGGGATGATGACCATCTCGATGACCGTGGCTGAGATGAGAACAATGAGACACAGGGGGGAGACGTACTTCCACAGGTAGAAGTAGATTATAGACGGACGGAATCCCAACATGTCCTCCAGGTCTTGCATGAATCTGCAGAGGAGGAAAAAAAAAAAACAATAAAACATGAAAATAAAAGAAGAAGTCTGAAAACACGCCGGCTGACCTCTTAGTGCCGTAAACCCAGGAGACGGAGATGTTCTCCAGGATGACCACCACAGTGAGAGGCAGCCCGGCGGAGTAGTCGTCAAACATGGTGACAAAGTAGTTTCCTGAGCGCTGAACGAACAGCAGGCCACAGAGAAACGCCACGATGCAGCAGCACACTGAAACACACGAAACACGCTCTTCAGTTCACTTCAGTGCACGCAAAGACTGACGTATTTGACGGAGGAGGCGGGACCTGTGAAAAGCTCCTTCTGGACTTTGTAGGCGTCGAGGACGGGTGTTGTGATTCCAGTCATGGTGCCGATCATGCTCCCCAGACCGAGGTTGATGAGCATGAAGAAGAACATGACAGACCAGAAAGGAGAAGCTGGGAAGTGCGTCATGGCCTCTGTGAAGGCGATGAAGGCCAAGCCGGTGCCCTGGACCGCCTGTGGAGGAACATTCAGTCACTGCAGACTAGAGCTGCCACAAGACGATTATTTCAGGATTTTTTCAGATTAATCGACTAATTGGATCATGAGTAACATGGATGTAAAGCACTCGTCTTAACCATCATTCATTTTAAATTAACTAAAAATAAAGACAATAAAAATGATAGTTTATTAAACGTTCACTGAATCGTACAGCTTCTGTCCTTCATTAGTTTCTGGTATTAAAACAAGATTAAACTAGAAAAGTTGTATTACCTATGATAATGCTAGTGTGAAAGTTTTTTGTTGAAAAGTAGTTGCCAAAGATGCTGAAGCTTTTTGCTGAAAATGATGACGCAATTTACTTTAATTGCTGAAAGAATTTCCTAAAAATGAAAAAGCTGTATGCAAAATGTTAAGTTTTCTAAAACACTGGAAATGTTGTTAAAGAGGTATTAAAGAGCGCTGAAGTTGACCTAAAGTTCTGAAATAAATCGTAGTAAAATTGCTTAAAAATCCCTAATACATGCTAATTTTGCAAAAATATTTCTTGTGCTGCTTGAATATGAACTGAACTCCGAATTAGCCCAAAAAACTTTAGTAGATGTCAAATTAGCCAAAAACGCTAGCACTTGCTTGAGTACTAGCTAAACTGTAAAATAGTCTAAAATTTATCAGTAAACTAAATTAGTCAAAAACGTTAGCATGTTGCTAAAATAGAAGCTAAACACTAAATTAGCCTAAAAAAAACCAATAGATAACAAATTAGTAAAAAACGTTAGCATGTTGCTAAAATAGAAGCTAAACACTAAATTAGCCTTAAAAAAACCCATTAGATAACAAATTAGTCAAAAACGTTAGCATGTTGCTAAAATAGAAGCTAAACACTAAATTAGCCTAAAAAAACCCAATAGATAACAAATTAGTCAAAAACGTTAGCATGTTGCTAAATTACCCTGTAAAACTTCAGTAGGTAACAGATGAGCAAAAAACATTAGTAGGCTATATTGCTAAAATATTAGCCAAACATTAAATTAGCATGAAAAACTTCAGTAGATGCCAAATTATCCAAAAAGCTAGCTCGTTGCTTAAATACTAGCTAAACTCTGAAATAGCCTAAAATTCCTCAGTAAACTCAACTAGCTAAAAACGTTAGCCTGTCGCTAAAATAGAAGCTAAACTCTAAATTAGCCTAAAAAAACCCAGTAGATAACAAATTAGCCGAAAACGTTAGTATGTTTCAAAAATATTAACAAAACTAATTTTTTGAAAATCACTATAAAATATTTGAAAACATATCCCATGAATATATTTAAAAGTTTGTTGTTAATCTATTTAAAATGTTGAAATTTGAAGACTTTCTCATTCATTCACTATGGGACATATTTTTCGCAATATTTCAAAAACTATAAAGTTTATACATATCAAAACTACTATTAGTAATGTCCTGAATGAGCTGAACATTTTGATAACAAGATTGATGAAATGACTGAAAGTTTGATTGAGTTTTACATGCCGAAAAATGTACAGAAAAAAGCAGGACAATCACTTTAGTGTGAATACTTACTAAGAAATCACACAATTAAATAATGTTAGGATCTGAAACAAGGAACTATTTTTCACAAAAGATAAAGTTTTGGTCACACTGATTGAAATATTTTTAAAAAAGTGAATTTTTTTGGTGCTGAACGCTCACAGCTTTGTTTAACTTTACTACACTCTAACTAAATAAAGTAACGACTAATGGACTAATTAATTAGTTGTTAACTATTTTAAAAGTCGATTTGTCAACTAATCGACTTTTAAAATACTTGACAACTGTTTTATTAGTCAACTATCAAAATGGTCGATTAGTCGACTATTAAATTACTCATTGACAACTTTAATAGTCGATTAGTTGTCAATTAGTTGACTAATCAACAATTTAAATAGTCGAAAGCTAATTTAATAGTCAACTAATCGACTATTAAAATAGTCTGTAACTATTTTAATAGTCAATTAGTCGTTGATTCATCTGCTGCACACACACGCTGTGAGTGGTTGCCGGGGGCAACCGCAGACGGACCTTGTTCAGCTCGTCCTCCAGCAGACAAGGATATAGACCCAGCCTGGCAAAGCCGTCCTCTTTGACCGTCTTGATGACCCCGTAGATCTCGGCGTACTCGGACGTGGTCAGACGGGAGAAGTTGACGTGTGGAGGAATGAGATCGTGACTCAGCACATTCGAGTTCAGGAATCCCAGAATCTTTTCTGCGTTCCTTCAGAAATAAAAAAGTAGAATCCGAAATATCAGAAGTTGATCCCACATTTGTGCTGAATTCAGTTTGAAGGTGAGGTAACTTACTCCGAGACGCACTTCTCGTTCATGATGTTGGCTTTGAAGCCCAGCACGGCGAACACCACCAGCGTGGCGAGGATGGAGGTGAAGAAGTTGATGAAGGAGACGAGCACGGCGTCAAAGTGACAGTTGTTGTCGATCTTGTTGTAGCTGGAGAAGGCGATCACTCCTCCGAAGCCCAGACCCAGAGCGAAGAAGACCTGCGTGGCCGCTTCCCGCCACACCTGCGGCTCCAGCATCTTCTCCAGCTGAGCCGGGCAGAGACGTGGACAGTCACGACCACATGCGGTGATGGAACATTCGGCATCGGGATCGGTCTAACCTTTGGAGTGAACATGTGAGCGATCCCATCGACCGATCCTTTCAGCATCAGACCTCTGACCAGGAAGCAGAACAGAACCAGGTAGGGGAACAGGGAGCTGAAGTACATCACCTGAGGAAGGAGAAGACGTGACCCAGGAGAAGACAGGATTCACTTTTATTTCCAGAACGGCACCTTTCCAGAGGAGGCTATCCCTTTAATGACGGCGAGGCAGACGATAATCCAGGCCACCAGCAGGGACAGGGTCATCTTCACGTTCAGCCCGCCGCTCTCTGCGATGGTGCTGGTGGTGTTCAGAGTCTGGCGGTACCAGAAGTAGGTCGTAGCCGAGCTTTTTTCACACTCCGGCTCTACGACTTAAACCAGAAGGAGAAAATTGGAGCTTCACTGGGTTGATCAGAACTCTGGATGACAGAAAGACGTGATTGGATGATAATGACAGAGAAAACGAGGGCTGCAGCTGAAACGCTGGATTCTCTGGTGCTCCTGTGTGATCCCAACAAGGTCATCTGTGCATTTGGTATGCAGAGGATGGAGCTCCACTTTCCAGAAACACATCTGTTTTGGTGAACACTCGTCCTTGGAGAAAAAATAATTGCAGGTTCTCCTCTGCTGCTGCTCTGAAAGGCCTTAAATGTTGCAGGAAATCTGCCTCTGCTCAATCAAAGGAACAAATGATTGTCTAATAACATGTTCAGAGGTTGTTTGGTTGTCATGGCGATCGGGTCCGTCATAATTAATGCACATTAATGCTGTTGTCCCTCATTTGTTGGCCGTCCTCGCGCCAGCAACCTGAACTTTGCTGAGTCATGCTTGTGTTGTTATTTAGAAGATGTTGCATTGTGATTGCCACTAATCGAATGAACTCCAGAGGGTTAGAATCTGGAATTTGTCCAAGAAGTGGGAAGAAAATAATGACTCTTTGTACTTCTTAAGCATGAGGGATTACTCGTGTGAATGTTTTGTAAGCATTTCTCTTTATTATTATTATTATTCCTCATTTATTCTTCTGTACGTTTTATGATTCGGATAGACTCAATCACACTTTCAGCCTTTTTTTGCTATCTTGGTATCCTATCGTTCAGCTCATTCAAGACACTTTTGGTATTTATACATTTTATGGTTTAAAAGTTTTTACGCAATTTAAGCGATTCTTCAGCCCCATTAAAAATGAATATAAAATGTTTTAAGTCATTTATGGAATTAAAAACATTCAGCATGTTCAGGTCATTCATGCTTCTACTTTTACTGACTTACTTTTTGAAATTTTTCGCAATTATTTAAATTTCACGCAATTATTGAACCTTTACGCTAATTTTGTTTTATTTTTCACTTATTTTTTCAAATATTTGTGCAGTTTGGTATCAAAGCATTTAGCATGTTAAGGACATTATTGCTACTGAGGTTTTAAAGGCTAATTTTGAGTTTGGCTAATATTTTGGCAACATGCTAACGCTGTTGGCTAATTTGGCATCGGGGTATTATGGAGTTAAGCTAGTATTTTAATATTATGCTAACGTTGTTTGCTAATTTGGCATCAGGGTATTATGGAGTTAAGTTAGTATTTTAGTATTATGCTAACGTTTTTGGCTAACTTGGCATCGGGGTACTATGGAGTTAAGCTAGTATTTTAGCATTGTACTAACTTTTTTAGGTAATTTGGCATCTACTAAGGTTTTTCAGGCTAATTCTGGTTTAAGCTAACATTTTGGCAACGGTGGAATCTACTGAGGTTTTTTGGAATAATTTGAAGTTAAGCTAATATTTTAGAAATGTTACTTTTTTTTCATGAAACTCTTAGAATTCTTTGTGCACTTTCTGCAAATTATTCAAGTTTTGTGTCAAAACGTTCAACACGTTCATGACTTAGTTCAGCAGTTAAAATAAGTGACTTTAGCATCTTCAGTGTCTTAAGTGACCTATTCACCAAAAGCGTTCACACTAGCATTATCGCAGGTAGTTCTAGTTATCATTAGTCATTTATTTTTCTGTACGCTTCTGATTCGTAAAAATTCTTTCACACTTTCAGCAATTTCTGCAATCTTGGTATCATAGCGTTCAGCTCGTTCAGGACATTCATGCTTGTACTTTTGGTATTTTTACATTTTATGGTTTTTAAGATTTTGCGCAATTTATATGATTTTTCAGCCCCATTGAAAATTAATAGGATTTTTTTTTTCAATTTCTGCAATTTCTGGAATTAAAACATTCATCGTATTCAGGACATTAATGCTTGTAGTATTAAATATGCATTTTTTTTTATTTTACACATTTTTTGAAATTTTACACCAATTTTTTTCATGTAATTCTTTTAATCTTCGTGGACTTTCTGCAAATTATTCGAGTTTTTGATTTAAGCTAGTATTTTAGCAATGTGCTAGCTATCTTGGCTATTATGGCATTTACTAAGGTTTTTTCAGATAATTCTGAGTTTTGCTAGTGTTTTAGAGATTTTTGCTATAATTTTCACAAAATTCTTCCAGTTCTTTTTGCACTTTGAACCCTAAACAAATTTGGTAACAAGACATGTCTGTTATTACTTTTGGTATTTATACATAATACTTACTTTTTGAAGTTTTTCACAATTTTCGCAATTTTTCAAGAAATTTTTCAAGCTCTTGTGCACTTTCTGTAAATTATGAAAGTTTGGCATTAAAACGTTCTGCACTTTTTCTGCCCACTTTTAAACCTTATGGTTCCCATCTGGCCTTGTTGGCTTGGAATGAACGTCTTTGTTTTCCTCGTCTGAGCTGGAATCTGATCAAAGCTGTATGGCTGGATACCTGCAGAATTGCTCTCCATTTCTGTTGCACCGATAGTGTTAGGTTGGGAATGTGAGGAGCTGTAAGCTAGAGGGAGAGAGTGTTAAAAGAAGTAGGGTCGGGGTTAATCTGCAGCATCGTTCCCAGCCACAACTCAAAGGTGAATTTGCAATGATTTCCTGCCGCTCTGCAGAAACTATATCCTAGAAAACAACACAAGTTTATAGATTTTCTCTAAAAACAGGATAATCATAATTAAAAGACAAATGGGAACATTTGAAAATAGATGGTTTGAGTGTAAAGTTCTCTTCTTCTAAAGTCACTCACTGGCCAGAGTCCCGTTCTTCCTGATGGGACAGTCGCTCCATGGTAGAGGGTACTGGAAGGACTGGAAAAAGTAGAAGATGCTCCAGCCGATGATCACATTATAGTAGAGACCCACAAATCCACACACCTAGACGGAAAAGGCAAACGTAAAGGTTCAGGACAGTGAAGGACCAGAGTTACTCTCAGGATTCCGATTGTTGCAGGATCTGCATCCTAACAAGGCGTTCGAGCTGTCAGTCGTAGCAGCAGTGAGGACATTCAGATACTAAATAAGGTTGAAGAAAGCATGAATTATTAAAGTGCTCTCTTCTCAGCAGAGGCCTTTTATGAGGTATTTATAGCTGCTTCTGGGCTTGCAGCCCTGAAGAAAAGGCTCTGTTGCTCGGGTCATAATGAAAGGCATGCTCATGCATTCTGATGAACGAAGGGATTCCACTTTTATGAATCTCAAATTTGTCTTGTCTGAGAGTGCAGGATTGGAGCGCTCTCCATGAGGACCTCCATGTTTAAACCCCAACATGCAGCTGGAGCTTCTCCTCACCATCAGACTCGACATTCCTATCCCTCCCAGACGAGGACAGACATAGTTCCACACGCCGATGCTCCCACGCCGGATCTTCTGACCCACCGCCAGCTCCAAGAAGAAGAGCGGGATGCCGATGATGATGAGGAGGATGAAGTATGGAACCAAGTAGGCCCCTAAAAAACAAGATAAAACATCAATTTTTTTAAAATTCCTTCACATTAGGACAAGTTTTACTCAAGTTCTTATTCTTCTTTCTTTTTCTGCCATTGGGGGAAAATTTGACCCCATCACAAACACAAAACCTCCCTAAGATTTGCACTTACCTAATACTCGATGAAAAAAAAAAAAGACATGGGATCACAGAAGGCAATACCATCAAAAATGGGGCACCGAGCTAAACTTCAAAGTCCTCTAATGAAACTGAAACACACGTCAGGGATATTCAAAAGAAGAGGATTATGGGACATTATTACGGCCGCTTTGTGTCAAAGTGTGAATAAAATGGGACAATATGGGAAAAGAAATCTTTTGCTTGACAAAGTAAGTCTGCAACTGAAATTTTGTTGACCTTTGACCTCGGGAAGAGGCTGCCATCTTTGATTTTCCTGAAAAAAAATTTGTTTTGCTCTGTTTTTAATTGTTTCTCAGTCACATCAGTTTCAAGCTCTTCAAGATCCACAGCTGTCTTCATTTCAGTCGATTATCCTCAGTCTATTTAAGTGTCTTCCTTGTCATCTGTTCTGTTCTGTCACTGTTTTGGTTTATTTTATTAAATGTTATACATTTCTGCCAGCAAGCCCGGTCACCTGAGTTTGGGTCCTCCAAAAACACTTCCTGATAGAATGACCTGACCACCTTGGATTACCCTCCTGCCAATGGTTTTGTTTTTGGGCATCTGGGATCCGCCCTTTTGGGGAGGGGTACTGTGAGGATTATGGACTTTGGTTTGGTTTTTGATAATGTTACAAAATTAAACTCCTCCTAGGGATTTCAATCTGTCACCTCCAACTCCTCAAGCATTATTAATAGATTTTTTTCACTGTTTTGGGTTCTTGTCATATGTTTCAGTATATTTTATTAAATAATTTGACTCTCTGCCACCAAGCTCGGTCTCCTGCGTTTACGTCCTCCAACAACACTTCTTGACAGAATGACCTGACCATAACGGACCCGGCAGGGGAATTTTTGTCCACGCTAAGTCACGCCACGTCGGATAAGATTTCCTGATGGGGATTGTTGGGGCCATCCTTCCTGCTCCTGTGGAGGGTCACTGGGGCAACTCCTTCTTGCTCTTTTTCCCTAAGGATGGTCACCGCTCATTCCCTTTGGCTGTATTGCCTGTTCCAGAGGAGGCTCCCAGGACTGCTCTTCTGTTCCTGAAAAGGGGTTCTAATACCACTCACATCCGTCTGGCTACAAGAACCATAAATGTTTTTTTTATGGACTTATTTTGTTTTGTTTCTCCATGTCCCTTCCTGCTAAGTGTTTTGTTTTTGGGCATCTGGGATCCACCCTTTTGGGGAGGGGTACTGTGAAGATTATAGACTTTGGTTTAGATTTGTCAGTTATGTTACAAAATTAAACTCCTCTTAGGGATTTCAATCTATAGCCTCCTATCTCCTCGAGCATCATTGAGAAGCTACTTCGGGGAGAAATGTTGTTTTTTAATGTAAATAGGTTTTTACAGGGGCAAACTTGTAGTAGTGTTCCCCATTTTTTTACCCGCAATATTGTGAAAATTTAATGCAGACTCAAGCTCAACTAAACAATATGGCATATGATATGACTATTTTAGGAATGTGGGCCAGGTTAACAAAAAAAAAAACAAAAAAACCCTCTGTTCCTAAGGAAATCCAAAATATTAGTTTTGCATATAAAATGGTGGCTATGTTGATAAAACAGACAGAAAAGCTGCAATTTTTAAAAAATAAAAACGTTTTTCATTAATTTTTCACCTGTAGCTCCATAATGCCGCTTATGGCTTTAACCCTTTAACACCCGAGGCGTCACCAGTGTCACTTAAACACAAAACCTTTAACATACAATAACCTTATTAGACGTAATTCCAGAAAATTCTGATTCTCACGAGACTTTTCTCCTTCAGAATCTATTGATTGTGCGAACAATTTTTTAAAAATTACAGTTAATCAAGGGACGAAAACACTGGAGCCCCGGTGTTAAAGGGTTAATTCCATGTTGTATTACATCAAGAATGCAGGAAAAAAAACTTGTGCGGTCCTTTTCTAATCACACTGCAATAAAGGAGACTTTTTCATTAAAAACACTCGCCTGAAAACCTCCTTCATCAAAGTTATAGCCCATTAAATCATGCATAATACCTCATGCTGCTGCACACTTGAAATTGTTTCCTAATTAGATTTTTAACCATTTACAGTTTAAATGAGAAATATTGACCTTTAATTGGAATATTCCTTTTGTTGTAGTCTCTTGAGTCCAGTTTATTTTGGAGAAATGTGCACATGAGAGAGTTCAGTCCTCACAGTGTGTGTGGACGGTGACTCATCATCAGGAAAACGGGGCTGTTAAGACGTCAAAAGCAGGAGTCTCATCCACTCAGACGCATCACGTCGGGCGAAAGGTAATGAGGCGCAGAGATGATTGGCTAAACCAAGTAAGCTGAACCAGGGAGGCAGTTAAACGCTGCCAACTCCCTTAAATCATCCCTAAGGAACCTTGATTCACAATAAAGAGGGGACGGCTCAAACAGCAGAGATGATAAATGACATTTGGAGCAAAGCAAGAAGACAAAAGAGGACGGTCCAAAAATGAAAGCTAATGAGTGAAATAAAGCAGGTGGGGGTGTGATCACCTGCAGACAGCACGTCTTTAATGTGTGTAATTGGCTGCCAGACAGCAAATTGCACTCTGACAAATGGCTGCATGCCAGGTCACTTAACCTACAAGACTGGGAATGGAGTAAATCCTGCCAACAAGCAATAAATGCCACGTCTGCTGGGTAAATAACGGGACAGGGAGCTAAAACTGACAGATTGTTGGTGGAGTACATCAGGATGAAGCCTCCATTTTTCCTTAGGACTGAGATTCCAATTAGATGCGTCCCGGCAGCATCAGCTTCTCTGCGCTGAGAGTATCAGCTACCTGTAGTAATCAATACTGCAGCTATATTTAGACTTTTCTACACAGGCCAGCCGCTCTCCGGACAAGCTATGAACTCACTGAAGGGGCGAGTAGTTTTAGATGGTTGATGGCCACTAAAGTGAAGAGCTAAAACTGTTCTTCGCTCCAACAAACAAACGGAAAGCTTTGACTTGTGCGTGTGCGCTAGTGCTAACACAAACCATTATTTTAATAGTCGACTAATCTTAGATCATTTGTTCTGATTAGTTGACGAATCAGGTCAAACTAGATGTAAAGCACACATCTTAACCATCATTAGCTTTAAACTTCAGAACTAAAAATGAGATGTATAGCATTACCTGTGATAATACTAGTGTGAATGCTGTAAGCTGAATTTGGCAGATGCTAGTGCAGATAGCTGAAGATACTGAAAATTGATAGCCGAAAACACTGACTGATAGCCAGCGAAAATATTAATTCAATGCCAAATTAGCCCAAAAAAATGATAAAAAGCCTAAATTAGCAAAAACAGCTAGCATGTAGCTGAGATATTAGCTAAACTCCGAATTAGCCTAAAATAATGAAAAAAAAATCTAAAATTTGCGAAAATTGCTAGCATGCAGTTGAAATAGATAAACTACAGTTTTCCTAAAAATTTGAAAAAAATCCTAAATTAGCCAAAATAGCTAGCATGTAGCTAAAATATTAGCTAAACTCCAAAATAGCCTAAAAAACGTAATAGATGCCAAAATAGTCCAAATATCTAGCAGAATAACTTTCAACTTTTCTACACACTGACTTCATATAAAGTTACGACTAATCGACTATTAAACTAGTCGTCGATTATTTTAATACTCGACTAATCATGGCGGCCCTGGTGTACACGGACATTTACAACCTTTGATTAGAAATACAAATACAAGTTCTTGAACTAATTTGGCTTCTATTCATGATCAAATTGTTGATATTTTATATGTTTCCTCATCTGACTGCATGAAATCCCAACAGAACAGGATCTAAACATATTCTGTAAAAAATAAAAGTCGTAAAGAGGCTGTGAAGTGAGGATCGTTTTCATGATTTACGTTTTAGAAAATCAGAATTGATCATAATTGGGTTTGTTTAAGACTGGTGTCAATCTCATTTTGGTCCACATTCAACCTAAAGATTTTGTAACATAATAGCAACATAACCTTTGATCAACTTCTTATCTGTAGCTTTGCTTTTGTTTTGTTTGTTCCTCAGTTGGAAAAAAATACCTCAAACAACCAAGTAGCCAAATGCGACGGCGATGCATCTGCTCCAACTCCTCCAAAAGTTCAATCAAATAATTCAGAATCATTTCGAGTTAAAAGCTTCACAAGACGCTCAACCCACCGTTGCTAGGCTACAGGAAATTAGCCAACGTAACGGCGGGAATTATCCAAACAAGGCTAGACTTGGATCACTAGGAAGGATTTGACAATAGATTAAAAGATGATTGAAGTACGTTTTTAAGGAGGCACAAAAGCTACAACAATTCTATAGAAAAACAGAAAAATAATGAAAAAAGAAATTTTTTGGAAATGTTTGAGCAGAATTGCAGCGACTATTAAAGGAGAACTAGAATGGTTGCTCATCTGTCGCATTTCTCGTCATAATTTCTCTTTAATCTGATTCTTTTGCTCTTCTATTCTTTGTTACAGCCCCAATGGACTGGACACGGTGAGAATAAAAGGAACACAGTTTAATAAATAAACAAAACTCTGTCCTGAAAGACAGAACCAATTAAATAATTCGTGTGCTGGTTCGAAGAAAAAGACAAACCAAAAAGGAATTAGAACCTTGACCAAACATAAAACAAGTCAGAGAGACGGGGAGCTGCTGACCGTCGCAGTGAGCAGCTCAATGCTAGAGGCTGCTTCACCAAAACTAGCAAAACAAAAACAAACTCAGAGTACTGAAGTCAACCTCAAACTAAAATAACAAAAGCTGGCAGTCTAAGACTGCTGAGGATAAAGAGGGGAAAAGAGAACAAAACAAACAAACCCACAAACCGAGACTACCAAGATCAAACCCAAAACTAAAATAACAAAACCCAGCAGTGAACAAAACAACTAAAACTAAAACCAGTCAGCTCCCCCAGCTGCTCCGCTCAATGTCCGCCTTCATGAGGCCTCATCTGACACTGGCCACCAAAAATGACCCCATAAATGAGTAAACATGTAGGTGATGAGTGTGTCACGGCTCTCAGCCTCGTGTTTTTACCCCCCTCCCCCCTCGCCAGCTCACCTCCGCCGTTCTTTTGGCACAGGTACGGGAAACGCCACACGTTCCCCAGCCCCACGGAGAAGCCCACCTGGGCCAGGATGTACTGCAGCTTGCTGTTCCAGGCGGGCCGGCCATCGTTCTCGGGCGCCTCGATCTGCGGGACCCTCTTCTCTGAGGCCGCCCCCACGTTCAGGGAGCTGCTCTTGTAGTCGAACGGCTCCTCATTTGCGAGCAGGTCGGCCACCGACTCGGTGACGTGCTCGTGGCTCTGCTCGCGCTGTGTCACCTTGCTGTTTTTCGGCATCGGGGAGGCTGAGGGTGGGGAGGGGGTGGGAGTGGAAAGAGGAGAGAAGACTGCAGCGGTACGGGCGTTGATTCTGGGGGGAACAGCTGGACCTCAGCTCCTGGATTCAGATCTGCATCAGGACGACAGAAAGGTCCATCGGTAAACTACAGTCTGCTGCCCTGAAACAATAAAGAAGTCTCTTATTTCTGTCCAGAACACTCAACCACACGCTGACTTCATCAGTCCTTTAGGCTTCTGATGATCATGTGGTTTGAGTCTCCAGATCACAAAGACGGGAAAACATTCGTTACTCTAGTCCAGGGGTCTGCAACCCGCTTATCCCTCCACTCTGGTTAAGATAAAATCCTTTTAAAAAGTAACTTTAAAAGGAAAAGTAAATTAACTTAAACTTTCTTCAACTCGTTCACAGTTGAAGGACGATGAATGAGGATCCTCAACGGTAGCCGTGATTCTCCATTAATATTTGTAGTTAATCAGCGTCAAACTGACACATTTGGACTTCATTTTTAACCTTAATTTATCACAGAAAATCAATTTACTGTCAGTAACAACCAGAATTAAAGCTACATTAAGTTATAACCCACTGGAATATAAAGCAGATGTTCTATTTTTGAACAAATTCAAGGATTTAAATTGGTTTTAATACATGGTAGGGGTAACTTCATTAGCTCTGATTTAGTTTTTGTTGGGTATATTTATGAACTTGTGGCTGAAATGGACCAGAAATAGTTAAATATACCGTTTTTTTGTTTTAAATCACTGACTTACACTACCTACTGTATATGCTGCATTGACGTTATCCTCTGGCAGAGGTGTCCAACTCAATCAAACAAGGGGCCAAACAGGATAAACATTAATTAAACACTCTAAAACTAAAATTTTTAAACTTTAAAACCGTAACTTTTTAACATAATTATGAACTAGATATATAGCATTACCGGCTATAATGCTAGAGTGAATACTGTAGATGAATTTGGCCCCTGAAGATGCTAGTGCTGATAGCTGAAGATGCTGAAATTGATAGCTGAAAAAGTTGAAGCTGATAGCCAGAAAAAATATTAGCTAAATGCCAAATTAGCCTAAAAAACGTAAAGAAAATGTAGGTTAGCCAAAACAGCTAGCATGTAGCTGAAATATTAGCTAAACTCCAAAACAGCCTAAAAAACTGAAAAAGCCTAAATTAGCCAAAACAGCTAGCGCATAAATATTAGCTAAACTTTTTTTTAAAAGCTAAATTGGCGTAAACAGGTAGCATGAAGTTGAGAAATTGCTAAACTTCTAAATATCCTAAAAACTGAAAAAAAGTCAAAACACTTAGCATGTACCTGAAATAATTGCTAAACTCCAAAACAGCCTTAAAAAAACTGGAAAATCCTAAATTAGTCGAAACACTTAGCGTGTAAATATTAGCTAAACTCCAAAATAGACAAAGAAATCTTAGTAAATGTCAAAATAGTTCAAAGGGCTAGCAGAATGCCAATTTTATAAGACTTTAAAACTGTAACTTTTTAAAGTAATTATGAATAATAAAAAGGAGGGAATATTATTCCAGAATAAATCAATTTAAACCTTAAATAATTTTCAATATTTTACTCTCCATAAAAATATTGTTGTCAAAATTATACAAGTTAGAACTGAGTGCAAGATAACAATAACATTAATAACAATAAAATATAATGACCTTGAGGGCCGGATCCGGCCCCCGGGCCTTGATTTTGTCATATTGTATAGGATGTATTTTATTTTGAAAGGAAGTCATGCAAAAGTTGTAAACTATTTTATATATTTTTTTAAAAAATCGACTTTCTCGTCATGTTTCTGTTTTATTTATGCCATAAAACACAATAGTTTATTTAAAAGTATCGTGTCAGTAGAAAAACATAAACATAAATCAGAATCTTATTTTCCTAAATGGTGATTGAAGACTTTGTGGCTCCTGCTGGGTTTTGGTTGAAATCGACCCGCGTGGCTCTATAAGTGTTGAGTTCTGCTCTAATAGGTTAACTTCACCCATCTTCTCTCTGCTATGGAATAATTTTAGACAAAAAATAGTCCTAATCCTGTAAATTGCTCTACTTAATTTCCCGCTCTCCAGAGCTTAACTTTAGCTATGTTTTTATATAAATCCCCTAATCCCTGAAGCCTCGGCAGCATCCATCCTGACCCCTCTTTTAGTTGTTGGTACATCCCAAACATTAATGGAGGGAAGTGATGCTTTAAAGTTAGGTTCTCCGGACTCCATCATGAGAGCGCCGACGTTTGAGCTGCTGTGTCAGCAGTGATGCTCAGCAGCTTTACATCAGAGCACAAACGCTCCAGAGAAACAGTAAATGTTTGGATTGATGCTTAAAATGCTTCCAAGTTTAGCTCATGATGCAATAATCCATGAGCAGCCATTTACAAGTCTTCATAATCCGGCGTGTTGCAGTGAAACCCTGCCCGCCTTCTCATTCAATCCAACTTTGGGACGCAGGAAACATCAATCTACAGTTGCATCATCCCGTCAGTGCTGGTCGTCCAGCCGTTAATCCCACAGGAAAAACATCCCACAGCAGCTGACATGCGTCACTCAACACTTTCATTCTGTAAATACTCAAAAATCAGCTTCGTCTTCATCCGAGATGCTCTCTTTTCTGTTTTAAATAAAGTTTGAACAATTTGAATCATCAAATCACGTATTTTTTTATTCAAAAATAAACACTGATTCACTCATGTTTACAATGTTTTAAATGTAATATTTCATAATTCATTCATAAATGTATTTTGGGTAGTTTTAAAAATAGCCCAAAAAAGGTTTTGGATGAAAATGGAATCAATGAATTGATATTTTGCTGAATGTTTTGTATTGTTAAGGTGTGTTACGCCCTGTTGTTACTGCTGGACCTTTTTCCATCCAGTCCTTCTGCTCACCTGGCAGGTGTGGCCAAGGTGCCTTAATTGGCTCCTGTTGGCTATTTAAGACAGAGGAGGTCAAACCAACGCAGGCAGGGAGCAGAGCAGCTGGGTTTTAAGTTGGTGTGGTTTGTTCTCTTTTACTCTATTTTTCCTCAGCAGTCTTAGACTGCTGGGTTTTGTTATTTTAGTTTAGGGTTGGACCTTGGTAGTCTTAGACTGCTGGGTTTTGTTATTTTAGTTTAGGGTTAGCAGGGAGCTGCTGACTCCGGTCGACATGGCTGGGTCAGCAGTCTCCCTGACTTATTGTATGTTTGGCCAAGGTTCCAATTCCCTTAGTTTTGGCTTTTTGTTTGAACAAGCACACTAATTGTTTTTGCTTTTCAGGTCAGCGTTTTTTTTTTTTTTTTCCATTTCCTTATTTAATAAACTGTGTTCTTTTTTCTCACCAGTGTCCAGTTTTTGTTGTGGTCCCAATTTTGGCTTTCCCCCTTGACTTGAACCAGGTCTGCCCATCGGGGCTGTGACAGGGTGGTTAGAGGGTGCAGTGAAACCTGACTTTTATTCACAAATGAAGCTGTCAGAGTCAGAAGAGCTTCAGGAGAATTGAAACTAAGTAAGTCTTTGACCAAATGGAAAAGAATAAATCCATTGTTCCACATTTGAATTCATCAAAATCAATTTAAGACTTTTTGTTCCTGTTTTATCCATTTCTCCTCAGTCAAAACCTTGAGGAACATCAAATCTAACAGAACTCTTCATCACAAACTCTGCAGCTTCAGGAGTCAGTTTAGATGTTATGACTTCTTTAGATAAATAACCAGCATTGTATGCATAGTTCTGATAGTAAAATGTTAAAGGGTTCAAACAAATTTGGAATCAAAAGTCATAAATGATCTTCAATGTGAGTGTGCACATGCGCACAAATCTGCTGGATCTGGACCACCTGACTCGACCGCTGCTGGGATGCTCTGCCTCGTTTTAACTCCTCCTGCGACTTTTGTTCATTCAAGGTCACGCACGCGCCTGATTAACTTCTAAAACCTCCATGGATAAGGAAAAAACAGATTTACCGATCCGAATCCAACTTGTCTGTCTGTGTAAATATGAGAAACGATTTTTAACTAAACTCTCGGAATTCATTTTTCCCGTCATAGTGAGAGGATCAGGATGTTGGACACATTTCTCTTACCTTTACGCAGCTTTCAGAATCCTCCGGGTTCTGCAGAAACCCGGACACGCAGGTGTGATGCTCTGGATGTGTCCACGGAGAAGGATGTGAGCGCGCGCTCACGGGACAGCGGCAAGAGGACGACGCGTCATCACAACAATTGTCATGCGGGGCGGAGAGTCCAGAGCGCAGCCGTGACGCACGGAGGGCTGCTCATGATGATCCACCACCACGAGAGAGGGATGCTCTCCTCTCCCGCCCCGCGAGAGGCTCGGAGCTGCCGCGTGAAGAGAGACGTTTGGGGGGAAAGTGTTCACACTGGGAGGCGTTGGTCAAGGTTATCCACTCCTACCGGAGGACGTGGATCTGTGACGTAGCCCAGCTCAGATACTACTTATTGAAAGAAAATACAAGAAATCAAAAAGAAAAGTTCACTTTAGGGAGAGTTTTGGCTAAAAATAGTTAAAGCTGCAACACCTTTTCATATTTATTTGCCACCATTGAGTGTCGATTCTTACAAAAAGATAATGTAGAAACACTGAAGTGGTAAATACAGACACAAATATAGAATATCATGGGAAAGTGTTTTCATTTCCATTATTAATTTCAAAAAATGAAACTCACAGAATATAGACTCCCAGCCGGCAAGGCCAGGTGGGCCCCATGTGGTTTAAAGGTGAACAGAAATGTGGGCCTGAATGGTTTTGTCCGCAGTTTTAGT
The DNA here is from genome assembly GCF_002922805.2 of Oryzias melastigma. Lineage (NCBI taxonomy): Eukaryota > Metazoa > Chordata > Actinopteri > Beloniformes > Adrianichthyidae > Oryzias > Oryzias melastigma. Next base: position 31,159,591 of record NC_050516.1, read on the forward strand.
GGTGACTCCACCTGTGTTTGCTCCTATTGGCTCAAGTGGGAACTCAGTGGGTAGTTTACTACAACGGAGCTCGGTACAGCAAAGATGCTAGCTCGATACAACGAAGTTCACTTGCTCTCTGTGGAGGAGCTCGCTAGCATGCTGCAGTGGAGCTCGTGAGCATGAAACAACAGATTTTGCAACAGCGGAGCTTGCTAGCTGAATAGAGCCGAGCTCGCTAACTCAATACAACAGACTTCACTCGCTCTCTGTGGAGGAGCTCACTATCATGCTACAGTGGAGCTCGCTAGCATACAACAGTGGAGTTTGCTAGCATGCTACAGCAGAGCTTGCTAGCATACTACAAAGGAACTCGCTAGCACGCTACAAAGGAACTCGCTAGCATGCTACAGTGGAGCTCGCCATCATACTATTGCGGAGCTCGCTAGCTCAATTGAGCAGAGCTTGCTAGCTTGCTACAGCAGAGCTCACTAACTTGCTACACTGGAGCTCGCTAGCATGCTACAGTGGAGCTTGCTAGTTTGCTACAGTGGAGATAACTAGCAGACAACGCTGTCCACTGGGCAGCTGACTAGCGTAACGAGCCAGCCCACAGAAACTGCGGACAAACCAAATTGAGGCCCACATTTAAACCATTTAGGACCCACTTGGCCTTGTTGACTGGGTTAAGGGATCGCTGTTTTAATTGATTTCAAATGTTTATTTTTATATAAATTGATGTTCCAGCTCATAAAACCTACAAAAACAGGATTTCAGAAAGTGAGAAAACTGGAAAAATCTGCCCCAATGTTTAAAACTGCGTTTCCCCAACTCATCTTCTATAAAACTTAGAGCACAGGCTCCTCCGATGTCATTAAACTGGTTCAGTTTGGTTCAACATCGGGAAAACGTCTATCCGCCATTGATCCCCTCCGTAGTCTGGATAAGACACTGAAGTTCATCGCTGCTGTTCACAGAATGCTGTGTCCAAGCAGATCAACAGAACGTCTCGTGGAAGGACAAAATGTGTCAGGAGAAGATCCACCAGCAAAACAGATAACCAGGTTATCAAAAAGATTGAAGAACCCGCAGACATCCGGAAAGAGTGGAACGAGGTGGAGGATCAGCTTCGAAAACCTCCACATTCAGAGGCATTCAGGAGATGGACTAGAACTGTCGGGTCAAGACACTTCTGGGCCTGAACCACCGCAGGAAATGGAGAAGAAGGACTGGACTGTTGTTCTTTTCATTTGGGAATCCCCGTCAAAGAGTTTGGAGAAAACAAAGCTCGAACTGCTGGAGGTCAAGAGCGAAATTGGTCATGATTTGGGCTCCAATGTCCAGTTCTGGTGCTGGTAAATTCTGTTTTCTTTCTTCAATCTAGCAGAATGTTCTAGATCAGGAATGTCAAACTCAATCCTACTGGGGACCAGAATCTAAAACACACCTTAGGTCGAACAAGCTAAACATTTATTGAACACACTAAAACTAAGTTTCAAACACTTTGAAATCTTACATTTTTAACATAACTATGAATACTAAAAAGGCAGGAATATTATTCACGAATAAATCAACTTAAACCTTAAATAACTTTCAATATTTTACTCTCCATAAAAATGTATTTTCTCAAGTTTGAAATAAACACAAGATAACATCGGACCATTTATAACAATAAAACAAAACGATCTGGAGGGCCGGATAGAATTACTTGAAGGGCCAGATCTGGCCCCAGGGCCTTGACTTTGACCAGGGGTCAGCAAACTTTAACAGTAAAAGAGCCATTTGGACTTGTTTTCTAGTCTTAAAACCTAGAAGGAGCCACATAGATTTACTTTAGCCTTTAAGAAATTTGGATAATTCATTACCATTTTTAAAAAAATAATAAATATGAATTATTCCTATTTTTGGCACAATCCAAAGGAAAAATATAAAAAGAAACTAGCATCTCTCAAAATGTGATTTTTATTTTCATTTTTACCTTTTAGTAGGTAAAAATGAGTAAAACTAGTAGATGCCGAATAAGCTAAAAAGATAGCTTGTTGCTTAGTTACTAGCTAAACTCCAAAATAGCCTAAATTCCTCAATAAACTAAATTACTCAAAAATGTTAGCCTGTTGCTAAAATAGAAGCTAAACTCTAAAGTAGCCTAAAAAATCTCACAAGATAACAAATTACCCAAAAACTTTAGCTTATCGCTACATTTTTAGCTAAATTCCAAATTAGCATAAAAAACTCAGTAGGCCAAATTAGGCCAAAAAAAGAAGCTAATTTGTTGCTCAATTACTAGCTAAACTCCAAAATAGACTAAAATTCCTTATTAAACTAAATGACAGAACTTAAAACTTACTATTATATTATTTTTCTTCAAAATGCCACCATGGAGAGATAAAAGAGCCACATGTGTCTCTGGAGCCGCAGGTTGCAGACCCTTCACTTTGACACGTGTCCTAGAGGGCTTCATGATTCCTTCAGCTGAGGATCTGGACGAAGTATTGAAGATTGACGAATCATCTTCAAAATACTTTGATGTATCCATAATCTGTCTTTATCTTCCTGCGAAAACCATTTTTTCCCCCCAGTTTTCTCAATTTCTAAAATCCTGGTTTGTGGGTTTTACAAGCTACAAATTTTGTAAAAACAAACAGATTAAGCAGTGGATCCTGTATCTATATTTCAATGAAAGTTAAATTTTTTAAATGGAAATGAAAACACTTTTCCATGATATTCTGATTTTTTTTCTTTTTTCTTCTTGGATAGCGTGTGCATTCACCAAATATATAACCTAAATAGCATGTAACTGTGCATTACTATGATTACTACAATGCTGTTTTTTGGAAACACTGACCTAACACTACAGGATCTAAGTGCAGCTGGCACTAAATGATCTTTTTTTCAGTAGTAATTGACAGAAGGAAATCAGAAGACAGTTTGTCTCTCTGGTGTTCATTGATTTGTCCATTTTATCGACTTCAGCTTGACACCATTTGAAGTGAAGAGCAGGACAGAACTCTGTCTGTCTTTAATACGTCAGTGAAAGAATCTCTTCTCTGAAACAGACGATAGTTTCTCCTCCCTTTTTAAGATGCAGCTAAAATGAAACAAAATCCAATCAAACCGCTTCACAGGAGGAGAGCTCCCAGTAAAAACGTGATCACCTCGATCAAGCTGTACGGAAGAGGCCTGTCACTGGAGCATTAAGACGCTGCAGACACAGACACCCAGGAGGCCATACATCTTGCACCTTCCAACATAATATTCTTTAATGCCTCCTGGGTCGAAGAAGAAGATTGTATCTAAAGGCCATTTCTCATCCTGTTCAAAGAGGATTTATTGTATGCATCTCCGCCTCCTTGGCACACATGCATTACTGTTGGAGCTGCTACACACTCCACCATGCATTGAAATTTCAAACGTATATGCATCAAATAGTCTGATAGAATCTGGATAAAAAGAATAAACTTTCTGTAAGATCTCTAAAACCCTCTTTATCTAAACGGTGTCGGTGTTTAAAAGCATGTTATTGTAAGCTGGCCTTGTGTGATCTGCAGGTCCTCGTGCACGGATGCTGATATAGTGCAGGAGCCGTTACCACAGCAACCTCAGGATCATATGACAAACCTTGTCTGCCATCTCCACGTTCTCTCCATGGGATTTGAGCCGTGATAAAATGTCATTCTGGTCAGCTGCTGAGGCCTTTGACGGCTGAACAGCCTCTTGAAGCCGAATGCACGAAGACGTGAAAGGTCGGAGAGAACATGCAGGGAATGTAGAGAGACGTGAGGATGAACCACGTTTAGGGAAGGAATCAAGGAGAATTGACGGTTAATGAGTTAATGTAAACATGCAATCATCTAAAACTGTTCTTGTTGTCATTTTATGAAAAGAAATAGTATAGGAGGGAAATACATTGATGGGTGGTATGTTTACATTTTTAATCAATTCAGAAATAAAAGTATGGCCTTTCTAAAGAAAAAAAAAATGTAATTTGATCCCTTTTCCCCCATTTTAACATGTTTATTACTTGTTTATTTATTTTTAATGTCTGTTTTAATCTGTGTGAGTGATCCAAAGCTAGCTCCAGGTAGTTAGCTAGCTAGCTCCAAGAACAAATTCCTGAGTAGCCTCAGTTTTGACAACAAAAAAGGACAAAAACAAATAATATCTTCTGTCTACTTTTCACAATCAGAGATAAGAATTTCAATATTTTATTCGTGCCTTTGTAGTAATTGATGCAAGTCATGGTTTTCCAGAGGAGATTCTACCACCAATGACAAATATATATATATATATATATATATATATATATATATATATATATATATATAAAAACTGTAAAATTCAATTAAATTTTATCTATAAAGCCCAAAATCGCAAAACATTTGTTACAATGAACTTTATATTGATAATTATACAAAAACAGAAAATCAGTCATAAAATATAAACAATATAAACAATATAAATATATGTAAAATATAAAGTCCACACGAAGGAGGGATCCTCTCGTCTTTTCTTCTTCACAATCTATTATAATTAAGTTGATCCTGTTAATGGTTGCAAAGTTTCAGTAAATGAAAGAGTACAAACACTGGAGCTCTGGTGTTAAAGGGTTAACCAAAAGAATTAATTCGTGTTCTAGTCAGACTACAAGAAGCTTAGCCAAGATGAGCCAGAGGCGAGGTCCACGGCCAAGATGAGCCAGAGGCGAGGTCCACGGCCAAGATGAGCCAGAGGCAAGGTCCACGGCCAAGATGAGCCAGAGGCGAGGTCCACGGCCAAGATGAGCCAGAGGCGAGGTCCACGGCCAAGACGAGCCAGAGGCAGGGTCTACTGCCAAGATGAGCCAGAGGTTAGGTCCACAGCCAAGATGAGCCAGAGGCAAGGTCCACGGCCAAGATGAGCCAGAGGCGAGGTCCACGGCCAAGATGAGCCAGAGACGAGGTCCACGGCCAAGACAAGCCAGAGGTGAGGTCCACGACCAAGACGACCCAGAGCCAAGGTCCATGGTCAAGACGAGCCAGAGGTGAGGTCCACAGCCAAGAACAGAAACACAGACGATCCACCTGGAATTTGAGATCTCTACCGCTCCCCCAGAGGGGAGAGGGAAAGAGGAACAACACATGAATCCCACTGGACCAAACAGAAGCACAGAGAACTAAATACAAATAAACAATAAACAATAGAGGAGACCAGAATAGAGGAGAGCCTAAAACAAGGATATAAACTAGAAAAGATAAGAAGAGATAAAAAAAAAGATAACAATTGAACATGATGAAACGCCTTTAATACAGATTGGAAATTATCACACATTCTTTCCTTACTTCCCAATTTTTTTTGATAATTTTTTACAATCTAGTTTTTGTTTCACATAATTGTAGATAATTGTTTTTACATTTTGTCACCACCTATTTTTGTTAAATAATTGCAGAAAGAAACCTTTTAACCCTTTCACACCGGAGCTCTATTGTTTATGTTCTTTGAATTACTGCAATACTGTTTGGCTCTTCTGAATTATTTCATTGCCAGTTTATTTCTTTAACTCTATTAGTAAAAACCTTGTTTTTTTTCTAATCATCCTTCTTTTACATGAGACATTCCATAAGTCGTTTTCCTTTATTACTTTTTAATCTACGGTAACATAACGAGGGTGCTTTTTCACGACCTTCTCCTCGTCGTCTGCTGTTCACCTTCAGCTGTCTCTTAAGTTCCTGTGCAGCTGCCCTGCTTGCAGCTTCTGCCTTCCTTGCCGTTCCCCATCGCTCACGTGCTCATGGATTCTGCAACTGCACCACCACAGCAGCCCAGTACTTTTCCCTTACTCCCGTCTCATTTATATTCCACCCTCCCCATCCCCTTCCTTCCCTCTGCCTGCCTCCTTTGCGCTGTTTGTGGTGTCTGGGTCACTCGGCTACTATAAAAAGCTTCACCCTCCACCTGAGTCGGTGGTGTCATTTATAATCCTGAACGCTCCATTAGTAAATTTCACTTGACGGAACAGACAAGAGTTAAGGATTTTAAAAATAATGTTCTGATTTAAGATTAAAATGCAGTGAGCTGCATTTTCTTTGTGGTGAAACTAATCAAATTCAGAACTTAATGAAAAGTAGGAGCTCAAAAATGGACTTTTGTGCCTTTAAAATGGTCATAAGTGCTGAATTGGACGCACGTCACTTCTGGCCTTTGTGTGCTGAAGCGTTGTCAACCACGCATAATTAAACCAGCAGCCTGACGGAGTGCAGCTCAGCATGAGGACGTGCCGGTGTTGTGCAGGTGTGAAGAAAGTGGGTCATGCCTGGTTCTGACAGACACGCTGCCATGCACAAACACTCACACAGCATTATTTACAGAGACACGCTTTCCAAAACAAAGCAGCTGGATGACATGTTTGTCCTAGGATGGATGTTGCGTCGCCTCCATTACTTCAAGGCAGGAGTGTCAAACTCAATCGCACACGGGACAAAAATCCAAAAGGTCGCGGGCCGGACAGGATGAATATTTATTGAAAACACAAAAACTAAATTTTTAAAACTTTAAAAACATGCATTTTTAACATTACTATGAATAAAAACAGGGAAGAATATTGTCCCAGAGTAAATCAACTTAAATCTTAAATAACTTTCAATATTTCACTCTCCGTAAAAATGTATTTTGTCAAAATTATATAAGTTAGAAATGAGCGCAAGATAACATTGGGTCATTAATACTAAAATGAAATGATCTGGAGGTGCTGGATATAATTACCCAGAGGGCCGGATCTGGACCCCAGGCCTTGGCAAATGAGCGGGGGAACACATATTTTAAGGGAATACTGGCACAAACAAACATATTTTTCATCAAGGTATCATGAAGTTCCTATATTTTGAAATCTGTGTCAGTCGAGATGACTATAAAACATGTAAAAATGCTTACCTGATTGGAAGAATTTCTTTAAATGAGAAAATAGTCATAATAGTAATAATTTCTTCTGTCACAGAAGAAACTTGAGGCATGTCCTAATGAAGGAGGATCTTCTCCCAGGATGGGCAGGCGATGTACCAGAAGTGTTAAAGAAGAATTAGCTTATCTAACTGTACAACTACATTTTTGAGTAGTGTTTATCCAGATAGAACTGGGGGACAGTTGGGGGTGAGGTCCACAACCGAGACGAGCCAGAGGCGAGGTCCACGGCCAAGACGAGCCAGAGGAGAGCTCCACGACCAAGTTGAGCCAGAGGTGAGGTCCACGACCAAGATGAGCCAGAGGGGAGGTCCACGACCAAGACGAGCCGGAGGCGAGGTCCACGACCAAGATGAGCCAGAGGTGAGGTCCACGACCAAGACGAGCCAGAGGGGAGATCCACGGCCAAGACGAGCCACAGGGGAGGTCCACGGCCAAGACAAGCAAGAGGCGAGGTCCACGGCCAGGACGAGCCAGAGGGGTGCTCCACGACCAAGACGACCCAGAGCCAAGGTCAACGACCAAGACAAGCCAGAGGGGAGGTCCACGACCAAGAACAGGAGCACAGACGATCCACCTGGAATTTGAGATCTCTACCGCTCCCCCAGAGGGGAGAGGGAAAGAGGAACAACACATGAATCCCACTGGACCAAACAGAAGCACAGAGAACTAAATACAAATAAACAATAAACAATAGAGGGGACCAGAATAGAGGAGAGCCTAAAACAAGGATATAAACTAGAAAAGAAAAGAAGAGATAAAAAAAAGATAATAATTGAACGTGATGAAACGCTTTTAATCCAGATTGCAAATTATCTCCAACTTTTTTAATAACACATTTCTTCCTTACTTCCCAAATTTTATGTGATAATTTTTTATGATCTATTTTATGTTTCACCTAATTGTAGATAATTGTGTTTACATTTTGTCACCACCTATTTTTGATAAATAATTGCAGAAAGAAACTTTTTAACCCTTTCACACCGGAGCTCTATTGTTTATGTTCTTTAATTTACTGTAATTACTTTAATTGTTAAAATAAAAGTGGCGTGAACTGCTTTTCTCTTTCAGAATCTGCTGGAATTATTGTGTTAATGGTTAAAAAGTTACAGCATGTTAAAGATTTTGCGTTTTAGTGTCACCGGGGACGTCTTCTTAACCCTTTAGGGTTAAGAAAAAAGTCTCTAAGACATGTTTTCTTGCAACTAAACCTTCTTAAGATTCATTTTTTGCTGTGTATTTATTGGAAACTAGTGGACTAATTGCTAAAAACACCTGAACCAAGGGGAAAGGGGCTTCAGAGTGCAGGCTATACTGCTCACCTAAATGCAGGCCACAAAAATAGAACTCACTGAAATGTGTTTTTCACTAATCCCTCACAGATTTGCCCTTTTGACAACCCATTAACAAATTGACAGCTCATTAACTCAAAGTTTCATTAGGTCTTCAGTAAAAGATTTATTCATAATATGTGGATTTAATGTCCCAAAATGAACACAATGACAGATTTATCTTATAAACAGTTCTACATTTTTGCTGCCTAATCACATAAAAAGAAGCTTTTTTGTATTTGGAGACAGTTGAGCTCGTTTGAATGCCTTACAACAGATTGTCCTGCTGTTACGCAGAAGCACGTCTGTAGAGGAACTTCACCAGATGGTCTTTCAGAGACGAGAAGGCCACAAGGTCGAGGGCAAAGCTGCTGCCTCCCCGAGTTTTTAGCACAACATAATCCTTTAAAATCAAATCCATCCCAGCACACACATTTTTGACCAAATATTTTTGTGTTGCAGAACAAGTGTGAAATTAAGAAAATTAAGAAACACATTTTAAAAGTGAATTGATTTTATTTCACAGTAGACACCGGAGTTTGTTTGAATTTGATCCCATAGATTTGAATGAGCGTTCTACGTCGTCTGATAACTGAACAGCCACGTCTCCTGCTGTGCAGCCTGTAATCTTGTGCGTGGGTGTGCCCTACATACATGCCTCAGCATTTTACTTGTGTGTTGTTTGGTAATATTAATACCCTAAACGACTTTAATGGCTGTTCGTGGATAATGGATAACCGTCAGTTATGACTCAACATATTTTATTGATTGAACAAATGAATAAGTAAAAGTCAGAGGAAATTGTTCCTGCATTTTGAAGTGATGCCATAAAAATAACTAACAGCCGAGTGAAACTTTAACATAAAATATCAAGTCTTTTTGATTTAATTGAATGTATTTTTTTTATATTCATGTCCTTAGTTACATTTGTATTGATATTGTTTCAATAGTAAATGGATGAAATTTGTGGGATTTAAAAAAATAACTTTTAGAAAAAGACAGAAATTAAAAGAAACTCCAGTAAAATTGTAGGACTAGCTGAACAAAAATACAAACAAAACAAAAAAGAGATTTATAGATAATCTTTGTTCAGATTTGGTTCTAAGATTTTACACAGTTGGACATTAAAATTGCTCAAACAACACCTGTAGTGAAGGAGGACATGAGGGTGGTTGAGGATGCAGAGAAGATTTTAGAGGTGGAGGAGTTGGTGTGGCGCCCCCTGAAGGAAGTGACCCAAAGTCTAAGAAGAGAATGAAGTTCCTTTTTACTATACTTTTAAAATAATATTTCCTCTTCCTACATCACTCTCAGCACAGGCTCACCCCAGGGCTGTGTGCTGAGTCCCCTCCTGTTCACTCTGCTCACCCACGACTGTGCAGCGAGACACCCGAGCTGTCTCATAGTGAAGTTTGCAGATGACACCGCTGTGGTTGGGTGCATCAATAACAACGACGAGTCCAGTTACAGGCAGGAGGTGGAACATCTGGAGCGTTGGTGCAAAGAAAACAACCTCTGCATCAACAACACGAAGACCAAGGAGATGATCGTGGACTTCAGGAGGAGCAAACACCCCTCTCAACCCCTGTACATCGGGGGGACTGCGGTGGAAGTGGTCTCCAGCTTCAAGTATCTGGGGGTGAATATCTCCGATGACCTGAGCTGGAGGACCAACACTTCCTCCCTGCTCAGGAAGTCCCACCAACGTCTCTACTTCCTGAGGAAGCTGAGGCGCTCAGGACTGGGGAGGTCAGTCTTGACCTCCTTCTACAGGTGTGCGGTGGAGAGTGTCCTGACCTCCTGCATCACCGTGTGGCACGGAAGCTGCTCGGTGGCGGAGAAGGCGGCTCTGCAGAGGGTGGTGAAAGCTGCACAGAGGACTTTTTTTTTT
>NC_050516.1:31169755-31225809 GCF_002922805.2 Oryzias melastigma
ACAGGTGCAGAAGACGGGCTCTCTGCATCCTGAAGGACCGCTCCCACCCCGCCAACACTTTCTTCACCCCATTGCCCTCCGGGAAGAGGCTACGGAGCATAAAGAGCCGGACCACCAGACTCAGGAATAGCTTCTTTCCTGAGGCGGTGCGTCTGCTGAATGCTCTTTAGCCATCTCTCTGTCTACGCCCATGCCCCTCTAGCCCCCCCCCCCAAACCAGCCACCTATCCGAAATGCTCCAGACCCAGCCTTCAGAAACATCTCAAGGACATTATAATGCACCATTGCCACCTTAGCTGTAAATTGCACTCCGGTCATTTTGTATTTATACCCTCGCTGTTAATATGTGCAACTTCTGGTCTTCTATTTATTTATATTTATTTATATTAGACGGGACCACAGTCCCAAATTTCGTCTGTCATGTTCACGTGTTGGATGACAATAAAGAATCTTGAATCTTGAATCTTGAATCTTAATGTTTTAAATAATTTTGTCTTTGTTACATAATCTATGATATGTAATAATGATTTATGCAACTGTGTAGTGATACTGTGTAATGAATGTATCCTTGTGATATGAATCAAGTTCAGTTCAAATCCTCTTTAGTATAGATGATTATATCTACATATAATTAAAAGAATTACACTATTTTATTATATATTATTTTATATATTTTAAACATTTCAGCAAACTATTTTTGACAATCATATTGAATGGATTAATTGTGTCACATAAATGTGTTTGCAGAAGTGTAAATATGTCTATTCATCATTAGGAGCAGTAATAACATCAAGACAATAACATCATTTTCTTTTATTTCCTTCATTTCAAATAAATGTTTGAACTAATATCTTCAAGAAGATCAATAAATCTATTTCTATTGTTATTTACTTACTTTCTATTGCTGAAAGCACATCTAAAAATAAACCAAATCTATCGATTGTATTTTATTGTATTTTATAACTAATATTGGAGTTCATCAAAAGATAACAAAAAGATCAGTCGAAAAAATTGATCAGAGAGCTTTAAAGTATTTCTAGCACTTGTAGAAGTTACTATGATATTTAAATAATAATATTTAATATATTTTATTATATTACAAAGTAATAATTTTGTAAATAATATTTTTATCTTTTCTTAATGCAACAACAGAGTCGGTTATTCTTTCATTTAGGTACCATGTGCCCCCATGTGGCAAAAATATAAATACTGCATTTGCATTAAAAAATATTAAAGTTTCTTAAGTTAGTTGCTGGATAAAATATCTAACTAACACAAACAATAAATAAATAAATGGGGCAAATGAACTTCTTCTGTTAAGTCTACATTGTATGATTTCAATCTTAAAAACGTGTTTTTTTTACGTGCGTCTTGGCAAAGTACTCAATCTTTACAAGCATCAAATTTAGTCTTGAAATTATAAGTTATTTTAGTCTGTGGAGGTTATAATTCTCCGCCACTGTCCGCACAGTAACGTGTACTTTGCCCCGGAGCAGCCATGAGAACAGCCGCACCCTTTCCACATCGCCTGCCCTCATTCATATTTGATTGGCAGACCGCACATCCAATCAGCTTCTGCCAAATGACGGGGGCGTGACTTCCGGTGCAGCAGGACATCTAATCCAACATGGCGCTGACGTCGGATGCCTCTGAAGTGTGCTAAAACCTCTAAAAGTCGGGCTGCAGTCGGTCGATTTGGCTCACTAAACATTTTTTTTAAATTTGCATTTGTTTGTTAAAGTTTTTGGCTTTTTGAAATGAGAGGGAAGGAACATTCGCCGCTCAGAAAGCGCTCCCGTGCTGCAGACGACGGCCAAGGAGGAAGCTATCCTAGCGGCAAGAGGAGCGGAGCCTCCACGGGCAGCAGCGGCTCCTCGCAGAGCGGCTCGTCTTCCCGGAGAAGTTTACACAATGACAAGAGGGACATGAGGGACCTGGACCGAGAGAATTCATCCAGTCGAACCGGCAGCTATGACTTTGGAGCCGCTTCGGGGACCAAGCCGCACGGCGGCTCGGTGGCGGACTCATCCAGGCCCGGTCCCCGCACCGACCTGCGGCCTCCGTCCAACCCAGGAAGTGAGTACAAAACGCTCAAAATCAGCGGACTCGGCTCCGAGCTGAACAGCGAGGAGATAGAAGACGGACTTTTTCACGAGTTCAAGAAGTTCGGAGACGTGAGTGTGAAAATAAGCTGCGAGAATGACGAGAGAGTGGCGTTCGTGAACTTCCGGAGACCCGACGACGCCAGAGCGGCGAAGCACGCCCGGGGGAAGCTGGTGCTGTACGACCGTCCGCTGAAAATCGAGACGGTGTACCTGAGCAAACGCAGAAGCCGCTCCCCCATCTCCAAAGAGACTTTCTCCTCCGGACACAGACACCTGCACTCACAGAGGGCTCTGTCCCCCACGGGGCCCGGGTACAGGGACTTCCGGCTGCAGCAGCTGGCTCTGGGCCGCCTGCCTCCGCCGCCGCCTCACCTCAGAGACCTGGACCGGGACCGAGAGTTCCCGCTGTACGAGGCCAGGAACAGACCCACATACATCCCAGAGTGTGCAGTGTTCCGTGAGGACGAGCTGGTCAGCCCGGAGGATGACCAGAGGGCGAACAGGACGTTGTTTCTGGGGAATTTGGACGTTTCGGTGACGGAGAGCGACCTGAGGCGGGCCTTTGACAGGTTCGGCGCGATCACAGAGGTGGACATTAAGCGACCGGTGAGAGGACAGACCAACACCTATGGGTTCATCAAATTCGAGAACCTGGACATGGCTCACCGGGCCAAAGTGGCCATGTCGGGGAAAATTCTGGGTCACAGCCCGGTTAAAATCGGATACGGGAAGCCTACGCCCACGACCCGGCTGTGGGTGGGGGGCCTCGGACCCTGGGTTCCGCTCACTGCGCTGGCCAAAGAGTTCGACCGCTTTGGCACCATCAGGACTATAGACTACAGAAAGGGGGAGGCGTGGGCTTACATCCAGTACGAAAGCCTGGACGCGGCGCAGGCGGCGTGCTCTCACATGAGGGGGTTTCCCCTCGGGGGGCCCGACCGGAGACTCAGAGTGGACTTTGCAGACACAGAGCATCGCTACCAGCAGCCGCCGCAGCAACCGCCGCCGCCACCGTTCATGCAGCTTCCTCTCCCTCTGCCACATTACGACGTGGAGCCTTTCTCTCACCGCCTCATGGATCCGGTGAGGATGAGGGAGCGCTCTCCTCCGCCTCCCGCTCGCTTTCGGGATCCCTATTCCTCTGCCGAGTGGCCTGCCGTCGGGGCCCACGACCGGATCCGAACCTTGGATCCGGTTGTTGAGCGGCGCCCCAGAGAGAAGTGGTCGATCGAGCGGGAAATGAACCGCAAAAGGAGACATTTGGACGATGGCTGGCAGCACGAGCGCTCGCCGAACAACGGCGACTACAGCGCACGCCGCCACGGCGGCTCTTTAGAGCGCAGCCCTGATGGAGGCGACGCCGAAGGCCTGCCCCGCTCCGGCCAACCCTCTCCGGTCAAAAAGAAGCAGAACAGCCGCGACGGGGTTCCTCCCGAAAAGAAAAGGAGGACACGCAGCCCCGCTGAGCCGGCGTCCGCCTCTGAGAAGAACAGTAAGAGCAAAGCGGACTCCTCTAAGAGCTCAAAGAAAGAACATCCATCCACAAACTCCTCCTCTCCGGCCAAGCAGACAAACCCTGACGGACAGAAGCTGAGCCAGGCCTGGGAGGGGGTCCTGCTTCTCAAAAACAGCAGCTTTCCCACCTCCCTGCACCTCCTGGAGGGAGACATGAAGCTGGCGTCCAGCCTGCTGGTGGACGGCGCCGCCGGAGGCAAAGTTTCCCAGCTGAAGATCAGCCAGCGGCTGCGCCTGGACCAGCCCAAGCTGGACGAGGTCTCCCGCCGCATCAAGGCGGCCAGCTCCGGCGGATACTCCATCCTGCTGGCCGTGCCGGGGAAGTCCGCAGACGGCGACGGAAACTCCACGGAGCGGCCGCTCAAAAACCTCGTCTCCTACCTGAAGCAAAAGGAAGCGGCGGGCATCATCAGCCTTCCCGTGAGCGGCGGCGGCCGCGACCACGCGGGAGTCCTGCACGCCTTCCCGCCGTGCCCGTTCTCCCAGCAGTTCTTGGATGCGTCCGCCAAAGCCTTTGCCAAATCGGAAGATGATTACATGGTGATGGTCATAATCAAAGGAGCGTCGTAGGACTGTTGAAGGGCGGGGCCAAAAAAAGGATCAGATTTCATGATGGGAGCAGATTGGATCAAATGATTTGTTTTGTGCCGATTCAGATAAAACACATTTCCAGAAGGGTACTCTTTAGAGAGAATCTGTATGTATGATGCATTTTTACATAAAAAAACACTTTTATTCAGGAAATCAAAGTGGGAATTCAGCCACTCTTTAGTGTTAAACCTGCATTTGAATACGTGTATATAAAAAAAAGATTCAATCAATTTGTAACTTTTGATAAAGGAAATTCCTCCTTTAATGGAAAAGCTTTATTCATTTCTTAAAATTCACATTCCAAATGTTTTTTGTTTTGTTTTTAAGGATCGGTTTTATTTGAAAAAAGCAAACTGTGGTGTCTTTGAGTTCCCACTGAGCATATTTTATCTAAAAAAATGAAATGAACGCTAAAGAACGACTGACGTGGGAAAAAAATGAATCAAAACTCGACAATCAGCAAATCCTGAATTCTTCAGATTAAACTGCTGTCATCTGCAGTGAGGGAGTGTCATATTTTATGCAGAGTTTTAGGTTTTATTGACATAATTTGTGTTCTAATGTGTTAAATCTGATTCCATCCCAGCAAAGTTGTACTTGATGTCTGGACTTGAGTGATTCAAACGTGAGGAGAAAAAAAAGACGATAACGTCGGTTTTTCATGCTTTGGTTTGAGTTATGTTTAAAAAAAAAAAAAAATCTGTGCTGTTTTGCTCTGGATTTCTGCAAGAGAAGTGGAGAACATCAGTGACCTGAAGGGTTCTCTAACTGTGCAAAAGCGAAAAGGCGCTCGGTCGCTCTTGTCTTAATAAACGTTTCCGTGGGAAACCAGAGTGCCTCGGAAGACGACTGTTGTGACCTCTTCTGTTCTGGGGATTGATTTTGGAAGCGGAGAGGCTTCTTCACGGAAGTGTGAGACTCCAGCGCCGCCTCTCGGTCGGCTGGTTTGATTTGAAAATGAGGGGCACTTCTCCTGCAAGTCTAGAGTCTCCTCAGACGTACGGCTTATCCTACCAGCTCTTTTTCTCGGAGGCGAGCCTGAAAAGCATCAAGTGGCTGCGGCCGTCTCCATCGGGAAGCACGGCGGTGACTCCAGCAGCGATGCAGAAAGTATCGGTTCAGCATCTGTGAGAAGGAACGACGCTGGTTTTAGTTCAGAGTTTGACCTCGGAGTTTGGAGGAGGAGCCAGGACAGACTTCAGTCTGTGTCTGGAGTTAAAGCCCGACTTTGACAAAACTTAAGGAAGAACAGATTCCCTGTAGAGTCTTTAACTTTTGTTGTTGAGTTTGACACTTTGAAAAACCATAAAATGTCAGACTCGATGTGGGAGCAAAGCCACGAGCTGCAGGATCTACAGGAAGCCGTTACTTCAGAACAGAAGGATGCAGGAGGAGGAGGAGCGCTGCCGCTCTGTTCTGGAGCTGTGGGATGCAGCAGCTTCTGTTCTGCAGGTAATGTATGGATTTAAAAGAAGAAAAAAAATGCTTAGTTACTTTGTGGTTTGACTCAAGAACCAAATGTGTAAAATCTGTGATGTTTTCCATAATTCAAACCTATTGGTATGATTTTATTGTTCAAAATTAGTTTGGTTTCCTACAGTTTTAATAGTTTAACACCTAAAATCTTAAACTTTTAAAATAATATTTGAAGAATCTTTTTCAGTGAAGTGAAATTAGAAATAAGTGAGCACTTAAATAAGGAAATTATTGCCTCAATTTTAAGTTTTAAAAAATCCCAAATGTTAAAAGAAAGTTGACTTTAAACCACAGGACTGCATGTTTCTCTGAAGTGATTTAATGTCCTTCAAGCTATGTTTGAAATGCAGTTTAGTATTAAAAAAAAGTTTTTTTTTGTTACGAAAACACATTTGTAATTTAAGATGACAATAAGTGGAATTTTCATTTTTTTTAAACCTAACCATTTTCTTAAACTGTCAGGGAAAAGTGTTACATTAGGAAAAAAAAGCAGTTGCAACTAAAGTATTCGCTTCAAAATAATAGATTATATACTGATTATAACTGAAAAAGGTTTTGTTTTTAATTGATATTGTGTCCTGTGGCTGAAAATTAGTGTGAGTCTGTTTTTTAAACCTAACTGTAACAAACGGTAGTATTATTTTCATTTTTTCAAAGTTCAAACTTTCTACAGTTGTTTGTCTAAATCTTTAAACCTGATATAAACATTTAAGGAAAGAGAATTCCTCTGAAAAGATGAAGAGACATTTGAGATGCCAGTCAAATGCATTGACTGTACATAGAGAACTGGACTGAGTAACCCCTCCCCTGGTGTTCAATAACAGAAAGTACGCTACAGTGCAGACATGAAAAATTTAAGGCGCTCTTAAAAGGCATTGACTGTATATAGAGAACTGGAATGCGTAAGTGTCCCCCCCCTGTGTTATAAAACGTGTACGCTACAGTGCAGGTGTGAAGATTTTAAGGTGCCCTCAAATGAATTGACTGTATAAAGAGAACTGGAATTTGTAAAAGAAAAAAAAACACTGGTGTTCAATAACAGAAAGTACACTACAGTGCAGGTGTTAAGAATTTAAGGCACCCTTAAATGAATTGACTGTATAAGGAAGACTGGAATTTGTAACACCTCCTCCCTCCTAGTGTTCAATAACAGAAAGTACGCTACAATGCAGATGTGAAAAATTTAAGGCGCCCTTCAAAGGCATTGACTGTATATAGATAACTGGAATGCGTAAGTGCCGGTGCGCCCCCCCCCCACGTGTTAAAAAACGTGTACGCTACAGTGCAGGTGTGAAAAATTTAAGGCGCCTTTCAAAAGGCATTAACTGTATATAGAGAACTGGAATGTGTAACTCCTCCCTCCTGGTGTTCAAAACAAGATACACTACAGTGCAGGTGGGAAGAATTTAAAGGGTAACCAAACAGGGCAGTCTGAGGTTGACTCCATTCTCAGTCCAGAATTGAAAAATGCAAAAAAAAAAAAGGGGGGGGTGTTACAGTTACAGAATCAAAGATGGGCGGGGCTTTTATACTGGAGTATAAGTGGAACTTCTGGGACTTACATTAGTTGACCATTTGCAAAATTCAACGGTAATGCATCGATTCAACCTCTAGGGGGCAGCACACAGACAGTTTTTGACTATATTTCATGAAGTTTATTTTAATTCGTCAAAAAGTTGTCAACGACCATCAAACAGCACTTTTAAAGTCCCACTTATAGAGGTCAACAGACAAGGAAAAGTTGACTTAGGGTTTGGTTACCCTTTACGGAGCCCTCAAATGCATTGACTGTATATAAAGAACTGGATTGAGTAACCCCAAACAGGAAGTAGCTGCTGGCTTCAAGAAGTCAAAATCCGATAGACTTCTATAAAAAAACAATTATTACTCAGTCATTCTTTTAGAAAAACGATTATTGCTCATTTATCTTTATTCATCATCTTTCTGCTAATCCTATTTTTTCTTTATCTCAAGTTATTTAAGTTATAGACCGACCAATCAGATGCCTCAGCAAAAGCATGTGGTGCCCGCTGGCCCCCACCTCGACGTTTGATTGACAGATTCTCCCTTTCGATGGAAGGGGTGTCAACTTAGAACAAGCTCACTCCTGATTGGTCATAGTAGTTGCCATAGAAACATTTACCTGGACCAATCACAATTGTCTGGTTCCAACATGGCGGCATCCATATCGCTGAAAAATGGCGACTGGAGCCAGAAGTATTTTCTATTGGTGATGTCACAGCCGCTCTGTCCAGTTCTGTTATACAGTCAAAGGTGAAAGCAGGAGAGAGGAGGTTAAACTTTAAAAACGTTCAGATATCAGAGCCTCATCGGTTCATAGAACGTTTTAAATGTAGTTTTTGAAGGTTGATGGAATTCATGAAGTGACTTTTACCAAACTTGTGTTGTTAGGAGGCTGGAGGAAGGACTGATGCAGACCGATGGAAGGTTCCAGAACCGGGTTCTGTCAGGTTTGGAAACATTCACCCACTGAAAGAGTCATAGTTTGATAAAGTTTATAGAGGGATTGGTGAATAGCAGAGCATAAATTCAGCTGCTCTAGTGTAGTTTCACTTTGAAGATTTATTTATTTAAAAAAGGTTCAAAACTGTTAAAATGGCCAGAAAGGAGTTTGTTTTAAAACATATCAAATTGTTTGTTTTCTCTTCTAACATCATTTCTTTACCGTATACAGAACTTATTTACTTTTTACATTCTCCAGATTTCTATCGTTGTCATAGAAACATGAACCATGGCAAAGGAATTGGTACTTTATGACCCTAAATGAGCCGTAAAAATGAACCAGACATTCAGAACGGTGTTGGATTTTATTCAGGACTTGTGGCTCGGGTGTCTTTCGGACTGAGGTGGAGCCAACGAGTCCTTCCATGGCGCCGTCCTGATCGCTGATCAAATGTGAGGTGACAGAATTTAAAACTGACCCTCAGGTGAGCTCCGTGGTCAGTCCAGCTTGACAGCTGTCTAAAGCCTCCTGTCCAATCTGCTCATGTCATCCACCACCTTCTGTTCTGCTTCTGTCCTCCAGAGAAGCTGCTTCTTACAGTGTTGAACTCGTTAATCCAACGCTAGGAGGAAGGAGAGGATCTATCGGCAACATTTACCGGATCAATCAGGTAAAATTCCTCACAGATTCATCAGAAATCTGAGAACAGGTGAGTTACTTCAAACATTCTGATTCTGTATTTCTACCTTTTTTTTATGAAATGTGCATTTGAGTTTGCAGAAATAAAGAGAACCATTTCTAAAGTGCTCGGCTGTTGTGTCTTTTGTACGTCATGTTGTCTGTATAACAAACACGGATCTCCTTCAAACTTAATAGACTTTATCTGTTTATGTAGTCTGTAAACACGAGGGCAGAAACGGCAAAACACAGTCAAACTCTGTCATCATCAGGATCATCTCATTAGATTTATTGGTTTATGCCAAGCATTCAAATGATTAATAGAATTTTTAAAAATCAAAAGACAAAAACATATTTCTAATATTAAGTAATACACAGAAAATAAAGAAAATAATCAGAAGTAGATGACGACGATTCTATCTTCTTGAAATTGTGATTGAGGCGTAAAGATTAATACATTTGTATTCCTACAATCCAACCAGAACAATGTGTTGTTTGTTAATCAATTTGACATATATATATATATATAAAAATGTTTCAAAATAAAGAATTGATATTGGAAAAAATGACACATTGGAGGTTTATTTTACAACCACAAATTATGAAGAATCCATTAAACTATTAAAATAATCTTTACACCCCTAATAGATTTTTTCGGCTATTTTATAGTTTAGCTAACATTTCAGCTATATGCTAGCTGTTTTGGCTATAGCCACAAAGATATAGCTTTTCTAGTTTTTTTTAAGTTTAAATTAAACAAGCCTATAGGCTTTTTTTGATTATTTTTTAAAGTTTTGTTTAGGCTAATATCTAAACACTAACTGTTATGGATATTTTGAAGTTTAGCTATTTTTTTCAGCAACATGCTAGCTGTTTTGGCTAACTTAGGTTTTCTTTTTTTTTTAAGTTTTCAGGCTAATTTGGCATTTAGCTAATATTTTAGCTGGCTATCAGCTTCAGTGATTTCAGCTAGCATCTTCAGTGGCCAAATTCAGCTTACAGCATTCACACTAGCGTTAATGCTACATATCTAGTTAAGCATCTAGTTATGTTAAAAAGTTTGGGTTTTAAAGTTCTAAAACTTCAGTTTTAGTGTTCAATGAACGAAGGCGTGTTTTGGATTGTGGCCCCTTGTGCGACTGAGTTTAGCACCCCTGGTTTATAGTAAGGATTAGTTTTTCACTAATTCTTTCTCTATTTGTTAGAAAAACAATTATTGCTCCTTTCTGATTGGTCCTTCGTGTTAGTCCCGCCCAACGCGCCACAATGGGGCCAAACGTTTTTAATTTACCGTTTCAAAAATGAAATTAAAACAAGATTTGAAACAGAAAAAAAAAGTTTTGAAACCTATAAAACAGAAAATTTGAAGCTGAACATAATAGTTTATTTTAGAAAAGCAAAAAGTTTTGGACATTTTACTTTTTATTTTTTTTTGGAAACGCCAATATTTTTTTTTTATGATTTTTTTTTTTTTTTTTTTTTCAAATATTTATGGCCTCAAACTAGCTCCATACTGAAGACAGAGACCACTAGATGGCAGTCACTCCCTGAGGTGCTTTTATCACCATATCTTCCTCCATGGGCTGAGTGGTGGTGGGCGGGGCCACAATGAGCAGAGGATGACTCATCCCGCTCAGAATTCAGTCCTTCAACCTTCATTGTCAGCAGGCTGAGATTTCCCTCTGACAGCTGCACGTCTTCTATTTATAATCTGCCCGTTTATTTATAAAGAGAACGAGTCCAACGGGTGATCGTTGGTGTTTGGGATCCCAAAATACCGTAGAATTGATTGGTTGTGCTTCATTTTATAATATCTCCTGACTGTGAGTAAACACAGTAATATGAGAGCACAAACACCATACAGACGGTAATGGAGGCTTCATTCATAATTATTACTCCTTTTCTAGATGAAGGACAAAACACAAAATCTTTAACATTGTGTAACTTTTCAACCATTCACACTATCAATGTAGTTCCAGTAGATTTTGAAGGAGAAAAGCGGCGGAAACCGCCGCTTTTCTCCTTCAAAATCTACTGGAACTACATTGATCATGCTAACAATTAAAAAAAAAAAAACGTAAAAAATGAATCTCCAATGTTCAAGGGCTAATGCTGTGACCTTTACAGTACATTTCTGGAGGAAATGTAGAGCAATCCTAAATGAGGCTGAAATCTACGGACTCAAAATGCTGCTAGAAGTGATGAAAGAGGAATCCAACGGCCCCGTTTCCGCCCCAGCACTCGCGGTGGTTTCCCATTTCAGCCCTAAGTGAGCAAACCATTAGCTTAATGAGAAACTCGGTCCCTGAAGTGAAACACGACTGAGGGTCAGGCGGAAAAACAAGTCTACAATTTTCACATCATCTTCTGTCTGTCTTCAATATTCCAGTATTCAGTTCAGTATTGTTTATATAGCCCAAAAAAGGCCTCATTGGGCTTCATACCAGTAATTGTACAGAGGCAGGTCAGTCATAAAATGTGAACAACTGCTGACATAAAACAAACTAAATAAAACAGGTTATCTCTGCTTTTAGACCCTCCTTCCAGAAAATCATGTTTTTTGAGTTTTTAACATGTATGTGTGTCATTTTTCTTCTGAAAGAGAAAAAAAAATAATAAGAAATCATTTCCTGTTTGCATTTCCAAGTGTTTCTCCTTTTAAGTCGCTGTTACTCAAAGTTCCCGAGAAAAACTCTGTTTCAATTCCTGAAACAGAAAAAGGAATTTTTTGGAAAAGAAGGTTTCAGATCAACAGGAAAATTTGATTTTTAAGGCATTAAGGATGTGTAATTTTAATTAAAAACTTCACAGTCCTAATTAAAACCCCTCTGGGAACAATTAAAGAAAATAAAAAAAATGTTGTAGGTGGACTTTAAGGAAAAACTTCTATAAACCCTGATTTCAGGAAAAAAGAAGAAATCTTAGTGATGTCCTCATGAAGGACATATCCAATCCCAGGACGGACAGGCGATTTACCTGGACTATTAATGAAGAATTATCTTATCTACCTCTACAACTACGTATTTGAATAGATTTGAATCCAGAAAGAACTGAGGGACAGTAGGGTCGAGGTCCACGGCCAAGATGAGCCGGAGGCGAGGTCCACAGACAACACGAGCCACAGACGAGGTCTACGGCCAAGATGAGCCGGAGGTGAGGTCTACGGCCAAGACAAGTCAGAGGCGAGGTCCACAGCCAAGACCAGCTAGAGGTGAGATCCACAGACAACACGAGCCACCGACGAGGTCTACGGCCAAGACAAGTCAGAGACGAGGTCCACGGCCAAGACGAGCCACAGATGAGGTCCACGGCCAAGACCAGCCAGAGCCGAGGTCCACGGCCAAGACCAGCCAGACCCGAGGTCCACGGCCAAGACCAGCCAGAGGCAAGGTCCACGGGCAAGACGAGCCAGAGGCAAGGTCCACGGCCAAGACCAGCCAGAGGCGAGGTCCACTGCCAACACAAGCCAGAGGCGAGGTCTACGGCCAAGACCAGCCAGAGGCGAGGCCCACGGCCAAGACCAGCCAGAGGCGAGGTCCACGACCAGGACGAGCCACAGACGAGGTTCACGGCAGAGACAAGTCAGAGATGAGGTCCACGGCCAAGACCAGCCAGAGGCGAGGTACAAGCCCAAGACCAGCCAGAGCCGAGGTCCACGGCCAAGATCAGCCAGACCCGAGGTCCACGGCCAAGACCAGCCAGAGGCGAGGTCCATGGCCAAGACGAGCCACAGACGAGGTCCACGGCAGAGACAAGTCAGAGACGAGGTCCACGGCCAAGACCAGCCAGAGGCGAGGTCCACTGACAAGAGGAGCCGGACGAGGTCCACTGCCAAGACGAGCCGGAGGCAAGGTCTACAGACAACACGAGCCAGAGGCGAGGTCTACGGCCAAGACGAGCCAGAGGCGAGGCCCACAGACAACACAAGCCGGAGGCGAGGTCTACAGACAGCACGAGCCAGAGGCGAGGTCTACGGCCAAGACGAGCCAGAGGCGAGGTCCACAGACAACACGAGCCAGAGGCGAGGTCTACGGCCAAGACGAACCAGAGGCGAGGCCCATAGACCAGACGAGCCAGAGACTATTTTGAAGTTTAACTAATATTTTAGCCACATGCTAATGTTTTATCTACTGATGTTTTTGGTCTAATTTAGAGTCAGCTTCTGTTTTAGCAACAGGCTAACGTTTTTGACTAATTTAATTTAATGAGGAATTTTAGACTATTTTGGACTCTAGCTAGTATTTACGCAATGAGCTAGCTTTTTTGACTAATTTTCTCTCTACTGAAGTTTTTGGGCAATTTTAGAGTTCAAATTCTGTTTTTGTCTAATTTAGTTTATGGAGGAATTTATGCTGTTGCAGTATAGCTAGTATTTAATCAATGAGCTAGCTTTTGGGGGGCTAATTAGTTATCTACAGTTGTTTTTGTTCTAATTTAGAGTTTAGTTTCTCTTTTAGCAACAGCTAACGTTTTTGAATAATTTAATTTACAGAGGAATTGTAGGCTGTTGTGGAGTTTAGCTTGTATTTAAGCAACAAGCTAGCTTTTTTTCTGGTTAATTTGGCATTTACTGAGGTTTTTTGAGCTAATTTGGAATTCAGCTCATATTTAAGCAACATGCTAAATATTGTGTTAAATTAGCATGAATTATGGATTTTTAAGCAATTTTAATACAACATTTTCTGAAACTTCAGGACTATTTCATATTTCTTTTAAGACAAAAAATTGACATTTTGTAAATAGCTTTTGCATTTTCAGCAAATCCCTTCAGCAAAATGCTTCAGCATCTTCAACGACTACTTTCAGTATAAAGCATTTACACTTGGATTATTTCAGGTAATGCAACTTTTCTAGTTTGTAACATTTTTCTTCTATTTTTTCTTCTATTTTTTTACTTTTTAAAATTAGATTCAAACATGCTAACATTAACTGTAATGTGGTACAAATGGTGGAAAATAAAAATAACAATAATGGCAACTACAACTGAAATTAAACAGACACATGGTTGAACAGGAGACGGCAGAAGCTTAGCTTATTTATGTTTCTTTCTGTTTATCAAGTTGATTTAACTGTTTCATTGTCTTTAAAAATCAGTCATCAGACAGGCTTGGCTTTTCATCAGCACTCTTCACACATGCAGGTCTTTCTTGAACCACAGTCACAATATTTTCACCGAAGAGCAGAACAATATTCAGATTGTGTTTATTTATTTGTGTTGAAGACATACAGGGCACAACATGAGACGTTTACAGCACTGTTGCTCTGGATTCTACATCAAACAGGAAGAGGACTTGAACATAACAGCAATGACGACTTTGACGTGTAACAGGTCGTTTTTAGATGCACATTCACAGTGTTTTGCATGGTAGAGAAGTTAGAACCCATCTTTATGGAAGTACACATTATTTTTGCAATATCATCAAGTTTTTCATGATAACATGATATGTTTATAGACTTTCTCTGGAAAAGGAAAAGCCTCTGCAGTTGTGTTTGACCTCTGTGAGGCGACCTTTGGCCCATATAATTACAATTTACTTGAGTAACTTTAAATAAATAAAAAAAATCTTAGAGAAGTATGTTGCAGTATAGTATTACTTCAACTTTAGTAGATTAATGATAAATCAATGCTCTTATTCAACTACTTTTGGGTGTTTTTTACTGAGTTACGTTCGTATTTCTCTGTTACATTTGTACTTTAATGTAGGGTTTCACCATAATACTAATGGCAGATAGTTATGAAAACTGTCAGAGTTGAACAATCTGATTATTTCTGTCAGAAAATCAAAAATGTAACAAAAAAAATGACCAAAACTGGTTAAAAAAAAAAAAAAAGGAGGGAGTGGATTCAATATCTGTGATCAAAACCAATAAAAAGTTAAAATATTTGATATTCAAAAGTATATGCACATTAGCATGGAAAATTGTGCAATTCCTTCAAAACACCATTGAAAACCTTGTTGCTGAATGTAAACAAAGAGATGTTACTGATTAAAAAAATATTATGTCAAGATCTGAAAGACTAGAATTTATTTAAAACATTCTCCTGATTCAAAAGTTTTTAGTGTTTCATCAAAGAAAAAATTTTTTAGTCTTACTTGAAATACTTGAGTGACTACTTTGTACTTCTACTCCTTAATTTAATGTAAAGCTATTTTGTTTATTTAATCACAGCCTCAGAATATTTTAGTTTAAAAAATATGACTCAAGGTCAGTTATTTTTTTTGTCCCTAAAACAAGATCAAACCATCTCTTCTCCATTATATTTGTGGTGGTTTGATATATTCTGTTCCTCTGTAATAATAATAAAAAAAACATGTCATTGGTTTGTATTTATTGCCTCATTTCTAAATAATCTTGATTAATCTTCTAGATTGTTGGATTATTTTCGTTCTTCTTTCATCGACAATAGATTTCCTTTTCTGTGTACAATTCTATTTTTTTCCCGCCTTCACTTCAAATGTTCCAAAAAGCCCAGCAGCAGGTGCTGTTGGTTTGATGTAGTGTGTGAGCACACTCCTCCTGTGAGTGTGTGTGTGTGTGCACGCTTCATGTTGTAACTGGATATGTCTGTATGTAAAAACGTGGGTTCACCTCTGCTTCTGCTGAATCACAGCATTATAGGGTCACGATGAGGACAAACAGATGTTAAACTCTGTTTACTTCCACACTGCATAAAAACCAGACAGATACGGAGAGCACAATTGTTACCGTGACTAAGTGTTGTTTGCATATTCACAATAACACCCAAACTTGTTTGCAACTCGTACAAAATTACTGACAATTTAAAAGAGAAAGGTGTTTCTCTCAAAATCGCTTCAACATCACTAAACAGAATAAATCCATATATGAGGCACTCCAGATTATAAGACCCACTGTCGTTTTTAGAAAAAAATCAAAGTTTATAAGTGTGTCTTATAATGCAGAAAAATACAGTAACTTTAAGTTATATGCATAGGGGTGTAACGAGGAGTCTATTATTGGATTCATTAATTTCTATTCCTATGATCCAACCAAATAAATCTGACTGAGGAAAAATCAAATCAGTCAAAAAATCATTTCAAAACGAGATAAACCGATAAATGAATCAATATTGGAAAATA
The DNA here is from genome assembly GCF_002922805.2 of Oryzias melastigma. NCBI lineage: Eukaryota > Metazoa > Chordata > Actinopteri > Beloniformes > Adrianichthyidae > Oryzias > Oryzias melastigma. The sequence goes on from NC_050516.1 coordinate 31,185,685, forward strand.
ATGTTTCCTTTGGATAATTCTGATGTAGAAAAACACCATTAAAATGTGAATGGATTTGACATTATTCTTGTTTACTTGTTTGTTTGTACACATAATTCATTTAAATTCAATTCAATTTTATTTTTATAGCCCGATATCACAAAACCAGTTCCCTCATTGGGCTTCACGCCGGTAATTTTAAAGATGCAGTAAATCCAGTCCGAGGTACGACAACTGTCTTTAACTTTTCTGATTTGTTTGTTTCTTATTGACCCGTTATATTTTAATAAAACATATAATTTTCAAAATCTGTCAAAAAGTTTGTCTGTAAACCTGAAATACTGTGGAGCCTTTTCTAAGATAAATTTAAATTAACATATTAAAACAACAACTCACCACAGTAGAATGATGATGGTGTCACATATATGTACTCAATGATGCTCATAAAACATACAGTTATTTAGGTGTTGATTACATTGCATAAGAGTAATTGCTATAACATCACATCCTGTGAAACGTGTAACAACACAACCTCTGAGTTATCATGCAACAACAGTTGTGTTGTGGAAGTTCTGGATCAAGAGTTCAACTTTTAAACTTTGGTAAAAAGTTTCACCTTTTCATCGTCTTCTCTAAAGAAGCTCCGCCTCGCACGATCAATCTGCAAATTCTGTCCATAAAAAGTGAAACGTTGGATCAAATAACACAATTTCTGTCATCTGTTACATTTAAAATGATTACCGTATTTTCTGGAGTATAAGTCACTTTGGAGTATAAGCCGTACTTTTCGGAGAAAAGTCTGACGTTTCAGAACAAATCCTCCAAGCGCAGCTAAAAAATAATAAATAAACACAAGAATACAAATATTTTTGATCTGTATAAGAAAAATATCAAAGTTTAAGAGGAAAACAATCAGATTCTCTTCCACGTTTGTTTTGGACGACACTTCTTCTTCTGGTCCGGTCAGAAGCAGATACTCAAACTCAGAGGCAGCCCCCTCTGGTGGTTGTTAGAGGAAACACCCGCTAAAGGACAAACCAGTGTATACTGGGTAAATAACGAATGTATTTTTATAAAAAATGAAACACAAATAAGTTGCTCCTGAGTATAAGTTGCAGCACTGGGTAAACTATGAAAAAACTGCAACTTATACTCCAGAAAACACTGTAGTTTTTATCAAATTAAAAAATGGAGTTGCTGGTTTACTCATCTTAAAAATGTAATTTGATAAAAACTAATATTTAAATGTAACAAATTACAGAAATTTGATTAATTGATCAAATATTTCACTTTTTACAGTGTAATTAATCCAAAAAGCACTAAATCTGTTTCTGCTGCTCATTTTGTGAAGATATTTTCTGTTGGTTCGTTGCTCAGGAGAGCTGGTGTTTCTGAACATTCAACCCTTTAACACCTGAGGCGACACCGCCCAGCCACTAAGGCCTAATGGGCCCCATATGGTTTGAAATGGGGCGAAAAATGTGGGCCCCAAATGGTTTAGCCAGCAGTTTCTGTGGTGGCCCCACCATTGTTTGCCTTCATTGAATTACGTGGAAACTCAGTGGGTTGGCTCACTATGCTATCCACCCGCCTGGTGGACACCAGAGCTCGCTAGCTCGCTACAACAGAGCTCGCTAGACTGATACAGCAGAGTTTGCTTGGTCGCTGTTTGGGACCTTGCTAGCAAGCTACAGTGGAGCTCACTAGCATGCTACAGGGGTGCTCGATACAGTGAAGCTTGCTAGCATGCTTCAATGTAGCATTCTAGCGTGTTATATGCTACAGTGGAGCTTGTTAGCATCCTACAGCGGAGCTCGCTAGCATGCTACAGCGGAGCTCGCTAGTTGGTGCTCGTTAGCATCCTACAGTGGTGCTTGCTAGCATCCTACAGTCGAACTTGCTAGCATACTATAGTCGAGCTTGCTAGCATGCTACACTCGAGCTCGCTAGCATCCTACAGTCGAGCTTACTAGGTTAATACAGCGGAGCTCGCTTGCTCGATCCAGTAGTGCTTGCTAGCATCCTACAGTCGAACTTGCTAGCATACTACAGTCAAGCTTGATAGTATGCTACAGTCGAGCTTGCTAGTATGCTACAGTCGAGCTCGCTAGCATGCTACAGTCGAGCTTACTAGATCAATACAGCAGAGCTCGCTAGCTCGATACATTGATGTTAGCTAGCATGCTACAGTTGAGCTCACTAGCTTAATACGGCGGAGTTGCTAGCTTGATACAGTGGTGCTCACTAAAATGCTACAGTTGAGCTTGCTAGCATGCTACAGTGGAGCTCACTTCGGCAGAACTCGCTAGCATTCTACAGATGAGCCGCCAGCATGCTACAGTTGAGCTTGTTAGCTTGCTACAGCAGAGCTTGCTAGCTCCCAATGCTGTCCACCGGGCGGCTGGCTAATGCAGTGAGCTAACCCACTTAGTCCCTACTTAAGCCAATGTGGACGAGCGCAGACAAAATCAATTGGGGCCCACTTGGCCTTGCTGGCTGGGCGGTGACTCCTTCACACAACATTTTTAACATATTGTAACTTTTCAACTGTTAACATGATGATTCCAGTAGATTCTGAAGGAGAAAAGCATCTTTTCTCCTTCAGAATCTACTGGAATTATCATCTTGATGATTGAAAAGCTAAAGTAATTAAATGAACATAAACACTGAGCTCATGTGTTAAAAGGTCAAATTACCTCAAATTTAAATAATTATTTCCTAGTTTTTTGCTTTAAAAATGCAGCTTTTTGCATTATTGTTTTTCTACTCTAAGTTCCACCCGAAGTGGATTACATCTTTAAAATGTTCACACCACCATCGGAGCGTCAGAGCACACCGACTCGCCGTCAGAGCCTTTCCTCTTCCTCCCGTCCTCCTCCTCTTCCTCGTCCTCTTCTCCGATGGGATTCAGATTCCCGTTTTGCTCCGGCGTGGCTGCACGTCTGCCGCCGGCCTGGGAAAGGTTTTCCTCCGAGGACTGGAGACTTCCTCCCAAGTCGTCCTTCTCGCTGCAACAGGCGGAGCGGCAGGGCGTGAAGTACAGGTAGAAGAGCACCATGACCACGCTCAGCAGGCACCCCACCAGGGTGGTGTAGGCCGTGTTGATGTTCTCCAGCCCACCCCTCATTGTGGAGTTAAACACCACCACGGTCACATACAAGGTCTCTTTGAGGGAGTCATTCGTGGCATAGCAGGTGTAGATCCCCGAGTCCTCCACTCTGAGAGCCTCCATGAGGAGGCTCCCGTCGGGGCGCATCACAGCTCCGGTGACATTCCCGGGAAGCTCCCATCGTTTCAGCATGTTCCTGTGCTTCGTGTCACACTCCAGCACCAGCGACTGCCCCAGATAGGCCTCCTCTTTCAGACCTCTGACCTCACTGCAGTTCAGATGAGCCTTGTACAGATCCAGGACGGGCACGGTCGCCTTCCGCAGGCTCGGTATCACGCACGTGTGGCTGCTGGTGAAGTCCACGGCGGAGGTGAGGTCTTTGAGGAACCAGCGCGCCACCATTTCGTACAAGTCGCAGCTGCAGCTCAGCGGGTTGTTGTGGAAGAACACGCCGGTGCCGATCCAGGCGGGAAGGGCCAGGAGGTCGCTGACGGGGAGGCTTTTGATCCGGTTGGAGGAAACGTCCAGCAGCTCCAGGCTCTCCAGCCGGGTTTGCTCCTTCACCAGCTCCAAGGGGAAGCGTGCGATGCGGTTGTGGCTCAGGTAGAGCCTCTGCAGAAGCGCCAGCCCGGAGAAGGCGCTGCGGTCGATCTGAGAGATGTTGTTCTTGTACAGGAGCAGCACCTGGAGCCGCTCCAGCGGCTCGAAGATCAACTCGTCCAGCTGGCGGAGGTCGTTGAAGGACAGGTCCAGGTAGCGAAGGTTGGTCACGTGCAGGAAGGCCTCGGAGGAGAGGAAGTTGAGGCCGTTGTTGTTGAGCAGCAGCTTCTCCAGGCTGTCCAGACTGACGGCGGTCCAGCCGGCTCGAAGCCTGGCGATGGCGTTGAAGCTGAGGTCCAGCACGGTGGCGTATTGTGGAAGCGCGGTAGGAATGTTGGTCAAATTCGCTTTCGAACAGCTGATGATGTTGCTAGCACACACGCACGTCTTTTTGCAGTCCAAGGGGGGGCCCACCGGCTGCCTCTGGACGCTCACTGATGGCAGCAGCAGTAAAAGCTGCAGAAGGGTGAAGAGGCATTTCCTGCATCTGCAGAGCGGGGCCCCCATGGTGCAGGATCAGACCACCTCCAGGCTGTTGGGACACAGCATTAATAAATCAGTGCAGACGTCAAACTAACAAAACTGCAGCCGCATTGCTGGAAAAGTTCATTCCCAGAGCAGAAGGTCGTTCAGCACGTCCCGCCGCCTTACCGTTCAAAGGAGAGAGGATCCGGCGCAGCAGCGACGCCTCCTCCTCATGTCAGCTGCAGCAGCTCCTTCTGCCGGTTCATGGTGTCGGACAGCAGCTGCTCTCAGGGGAGGAGGTGCTGATCAGAGCGAGCCGGGAGGGGGGGAGTCTCTCCTCCCTCCAACAGGCTCAGAATGACCAAATCTAACAGGTATGTTCCTCTTTAAAACATCCACCAGCAGGAAAGACTGTTTCAGGGTTCGTTCCAGCTCTATTTGGCGTATTTCTATTTGAATCAAAGGGGGGGTTTTACCCTCTAATGCCCCCCCTCCCCGCCTCGTCTGCTGGAGGACGGTCCATGTGTGACCTGCAGCGTTCCATGAAGGACGTGATTTGCATGCAGACGTTGACAGATCGATAATGCAGCTGTAGTTTATGAGGCGAGAGTCAAGAGGACAGGAAAACGCTAGAAAAAATGCACAAAAATAAATATTTTAAGCTTTAAAATCTCCCATGATTAATTTTTTTATTTAAAAAGTAATGTTTTAATTTTGATTATGACATTTTTGGCCAAAATCTCACAACCTAAATGTCTTAAAAAGACATTTTTTATGTTGATCTGAAGTTTCCAAAATCTCCTCTGAGGGGGTGTGGCTTTTAGAGCTCCGCCCCCAAACCCCCCTGTCTGATTATGATAGTTCTGTGTAAATCTTCACCGCTAACATCCATCAATCTGGGTAATGTCCAGCCGTATGGTTCTGATCCGGATGTCAGCTGGACGAGGAAGTGAAGATCTTCATGGACAGAACTTCCTCCAAAATCCTGATTCTTTCTCCTTCCAGTTCATCAAACTAAAAAACTAAAAAAAACATGATTTTCATCGGAGGATGGAGTTGAAAGTGTCTGGGGTATAAAAGTAAAATTTTGGTTTTATGTTTGACATTTCACTGAGGGGTGAAAGGATGTATGAGGTAAAGAAAAAAAGTAGAATATGAAGAGCTGAACGTTCAGGAAAAAGTCCCTACAATAATTTATGTCAATAAAAACGATATTCAGTCAGTAAAGATCAATTTTAGTTTTTTTAATAATGCTTTAATATAAACTTTTTAATGTAAATTCCTGCATTCCACTAAAAATGATGAACAAGTCCAACTTGATCATCTTTTGATCTACTGTCAAAGCTTTCCCAGTCATATTTTAACTATGATTATGCAGTTTTAGTCACCATTAGTAATTCACTACTGAGTTGTGGGCAGGACTGTTGACATGGAGCAACCCCGCCCCCCTTCCCATCCCTGTTGCTGAGAGCTCTCTATTTACACTCCTGCTTGGCTCAGAACCGTCCAGTCATCGTTTTGATCCAGATGCATCTCAGACGAGAGAAAACTAAGACGTACACGGTATAAGTTCTGCTTAAAATTGTGTATTTTTGCTGTTCGTTGGGTGTGAAAGTTGTACAACTGATGATTTGTTTTGTTTTTGTTCTGTAAATATTGTTTGAAGTTTGTTCCGACAGATGAGAGCCTTTTTGTGGTGGCTGCAGGTGTCATGAATCTGTCCTCTGTCTCCTCCTCTGACGATCAGCGGGATCCATCACCGGAGTACGAGCACTTCCTGGGTCTCCACACTACACTTCCCATCAGCCCCTGCTGTCACCTCTAGAAGCCACAGCTGTTTTCCATCAGAGTACTGAGCTCTACTCGGTGTGAAGTTTTGTTTGTTCCTCACTGGGCGTCCTCATCCTGACATGATCTTCTGGTTGTTTGCCGCCTGCCCCGCCCCTCGCCGGGACCTTGACCTCTCTGATGGCCTCATGCTGGTGTTTGACCTCTGCCTGCTTGACCCTGATTTAGCTTTGTGGCTGCGCTTCATTCCTGTTCTCCTGTCTGTGTCTTGACACACAGAAACAGGGTATTTTGTTACGCAAAGAGAGTCGCAGAACTATCATAATCAGACTGGAGGGGGGATCGGGGGCGGAGCTGCAAAAGCCACGCCCCCTCAGAGGAGATTTTGGAAACGGAGGCTTCAGATCAAAGTGGAATTTGGGTTAAAAACGTTATAATCAGAATTAAAACACTACTGGGAACGTTTTTTTTTTTTAAATATGTGTATTTTTTCCCATCTGCTCCTGATTTATAACGATTCGAATAAAGAAATACTCAGAAATACAATTAAAACATTTTTTTTATGAAGGTTCTCCATAAGAAAAATGCTTAGAACACTATTTTCATCAGAGTGGATCTTTAAGTGTTTGGCTTTATACATTAGTAAATTCAAAATGTCCCCTTTGGGACGTGTGAGTTCATTATAAATTATTAAAGCAGGAAAGTGATGTTTAGCTGAGGTCAAACTTGAGCTTTCAAATCTTTGATCAGGAGAAAAATGTCATAAACTCAGACAGGAAGGAGCCCAGCAGTGAGATTCTGAAGTCTTGAATCTTCTTCTGTTGGTCCATCAATCCAGTTATTGATCATATTTTTAGTCATATTTGTTTAAATATTTAGGAAAATTGCTGCAAAATATATTTAAAGATGTTTAAAAAGGACAGATTTACAACAAATTTACTTACTTTTTGTTCAAACTCAATCTTAAACCTCTTTAAAATCATAATTTTCTGGTTATTTCACTAAAAATTAGATTTTTTAAAAAACATTTTATGTATTAAACGGAGCCCTCCCCTGATGTTTGTGTCCTTGGATGTGAAATGGAGCTTCAGGTTCAAAAGAAAAAGAGAATCCTGTATTTGTCACATTGTGGGGAAACTCCACTGCTGCAGAATTACAGATACTAGAATAAGAATATGTGCAGCTAAAGACATTAAATGTGTCAAATATTCAAAAAATCTTACCATGCAAGAAAAAAAAACATAAAAAAGGGGGAAGTTGCACTAGTGGTTATGATACTGTCATAAAATATATCACAACAAGTAGATATCATATTTAAAAAGGTCCTTAAACTGACCACTAAAACATTATTTTTTAAAGTTTTGCTGGAACTCTGGAACAAACAAACATCAGGACCAATAGAAGTCTCTGCGTCTGTCAGCTCGTTCATTTTGACGCCACAGTAAAATGTTGAGGCTCATTTGATGACGACGGCCTGGAAAAGCAGCTTTTCTCAGAACGGTCAGAAAATGTGAAGGAACTCCACCTCTGAGCCACGCCCACAAAGACTCCCGCCAAAGTAAGAGTCTGATGTTTTTAAACTAAGTTTAAGAAAAAAAAGATAATTACTGTAAGATCTGGAGTTCTGACATTTGTATATATATTTAACTTTTTGCCAAACCTGTTAAAAAGTCCGCACATGAATCACTGAATTTCTTGGGTTTTTTTCAACAGAAATGAAGAAGCTTCTTTAATGAGAAATATTTAAATATCGTCTAAATGAACTTTAATGTCCACTTGTCCTGAAGATTGTGTGGTGGGTGTGAATAATAGGTTTTTTGAAATAATGTTTAGATTATTGTTTTATCATAGATACTCGTATGGAGTGCTGTTTGTAAATCTACAAAGTCAAATTTTAACACTTATATTTTTGGTTATTAAGTAAAAGTCTCCTTTTTCAAATGCATATTTTCACCTTTTAATTCATGTTTTTATAAATGTTACATTTACTAAATATTTAGCCTTTTAGCTAAAAAGATAAATATTTAATTTTCAACTAAATATTTAGTTTTTAACTAAATATTTGGTTAACTTACAAATTATGTAGTTTTGTAACTAAATTTTTAATTTTTATCTAAATATTTAGCTTGGATCTAAACATTTAGTTTTTGGCTAAATACTCCAAATTAAATGTTTAGTTATTTGCTAAATATTTAGCTAAAAATTAAATATTTAGCTACAAAACTTAAATATTTACCTCTAAGATAAATAATAATTTGGATATAAATATGTATTTAACAAATGATTGTTTAGTTCTGAAACCTAAAAATTTAGTTTGCAGCTAAATGTTTAATTTTTAGCTAAATATTTAGCTTTTTGGTTAAATATTTGTTTTTAACATCATATAGATAAAAATTGAATATTTATCTCCATACTGAATATTTAGTTAAAAAAGCTAAATATTTAGCTCCAATTAAAACATTTAATTTGAATATAAATAGTTATTTAAAAAGTAAATATTTAGTTATGAACCTTAAATTTCTAGTTTGGAAAATAAATACTTGGGTGAGATCTAAATATGTAATTTTCTAACTAAATGCTTAATTTCATCAAATAAATATTATGTTTATTAGTTAAAAATATAATTATAAAATATTATTTTTAGCATAATAGTAGATATTTAACTTAAAATCAAATGGTAAATGTAACATTTATAAATACATGAATTAAAAGGTTAAATTATGCATTTGAAAAATGCTTTTAAAACAAGCTGAAAAAACAAAAATATTGCTGATAAATTTTTACTTAACAGATTTACATGCGGCACCCTATATCTTTATTTTTTTACAAGTCCTGATGATGATGAAGATGAAACTGATCTAGAATTGTGTTTTTTTTTTTTACTTTTACTTCACTGCATCGTAAAATTCTTTCAATTACTTCAACTTTTTCCGTATACATTTTTGATAATCAAATTTCACAGATGTTTTTAATTTAAAAGGTTTTCTGACCTATAAAGTGAAAATAAAATATTTTTTAAAAAGATTTTGTTTAGGCTTTTAACAGTTGTTGGAGTGAACAAATGTTCGTAAATATTTATCCAATCTAATTTTCTGTTGATCAAACTGCTGGTAACTTCTCAGTTTGTGTGATTTCCCCTCATCCTGAGGAAAGTTCTCGTGGCTGCTCGTGATTCCGGTTTGAGTTTCAGCTTCAGGTCGATCCACTCAGGTGTTTGTTGAGTCTGGAGTATCAGATATCAGTGTTGATTCAAGCTCCCGTCTGTGAACATTCAGCTCTTGTTTATGGTAAATAAGCTGCAGCACTGAGGCCGAAACATGAAATATAGAAGTAAACAACAAACAGAAACAGGATTATTTACCTATTTTAACTCTTGAACTACCAAAGCAAGACAAAATCTGTCTAAGATTTTAGATTATACCGTCTTAACTGTGTTTTAAATAATTTATTGGACAGAAGATAACGAACTTTCCATCCTTTTCCTGCTTTGGAGATAAAATCCTCAAATAATAAATATTATAATGAACGGCACATGAACCACAACTATGAAAGCAAAATTTAATCCACGTTCCAATTCTGTCTGCGTCTTTCTTTATTCATAATTTTGTTGGACTTTTCCCATCAGTTCCATTAAAAATGCATTTTTTTTAATTAAGTTGTTCTTCTAACTTTTTTATGTTTTAATCTTTATATATTCTGTGTAAAATTGTGTGTCTGAACAAGACAAGCACGTGACCATCTCCTAAACAAAGATGAAAGTCTTCTTTTGGCTGTTTACGCCTCAACACTGAAAACAGGGGTTACACTGCCATCTCCTGGTGGAAGCAGGAAATGCAGCTCGTAGTTTCGCTGCAGCTGAACACATTTTTCTAGAACACACGGAGAAAAACAGCTCTAAATATTTTTTTCCTTAGATTAGAAATTCCATTAACATATATACAAAATGTTACTTCATTTGGTAACGTAAACCTGTAACAATAGATACAATGAGTGATCAGATTGAAACGTTTTGTAGAAAATATCTTAAAAAGCACAACTATAATGGACAGTGTTAGGAAATGACAAGTTGTCTAAACACTTTTCCGCAAAAAATATATATATATATTTTTACTTATTTATTAGTTGATTTAAACAATAAAATAAAAGGAAAAAAATGGACCATTCCTTGGTTTCACTTGTGGACACAAAAACACAAATACGTGGACACTCTTTCAGTCATTTTTCTCTGTTTGAAAGTTTAAAAAGCACAAAAAAATCAAAGAAAAAGATGTTGGTGTTGATAAGAAAACACTCTATGATCCAAGACTCTAATGAAAAATGTTAAAGATTGAATAAATAAGAGATTGGTTAGTTCAGTTTTGTCATTTCTGTTTAGATTTTTAACATGTCAAGAAACTAATTAAAAAAGTTCAATTTACTGTCAGAAGTTCAGCAGAAATGTTCTTTAAATTTGTGTATTTTATTCAGAGTTAGTCAAATAAAAGACACTAAAACTATTTTTATTTGGTAAATTACACTAAAGTGGTTAAAGTTTTGAAAAAATGTGGTTTAAATTGATTGAAAATGTTTAAAGTTCTTTTAAAAAAAAATAGATTCTACTAAAATGCTTATTTTTTAATAAAATGCAAATGCTTTTAACTGCTGTTAAAAGTAAAATAAATTACAACTGTTATATATATATATATATATATATATATATATATATATATATATATATATGCATACAGATACAGCTGAAATTTGATTATTGCAATATTTAAAACTAAATGTATAAATAAATGATTAATTGTTCAAAAATTATAAATATTGTGCATTTTTTGACGATAAAGTGAGACTTTGTGGCTCCTGTTGGGTTCTGGTCTGTAAGAAACTCGACTAAATGACTCTTTTAGCGTTAAAAGTTGCAGACTCCTGATCTAAGACGGGGTCTGCACGGCAACCTGAGGCTCCAGAGCCACATGTAACTCTTTTATCTCTCAATTGTGACTCTTCGCCTTTGAGAACAATTATAACAATTAAAATTGGTTAAGTTAAGCACATATTTTAATCTTTACTGACAATTAGCATCTAGTTGTTTGTCATAATTATCAAAAGTGTCTGACTTGGTTTTCTTGCATTTCTAATAAGTAAAACTGCTGCAACAAGAAGATCTTATTTTGTATTTTATTTTGAAAGGAACTATAATATGCTACTTTCAAAGTAAAGAAGTTAAAGTTGTTATTTTAAGGAAAATATCATTATTGCACATATGTGTAAGCGACATTTTATCTAGAAATGGCTTAATGGGCACATAAACTTAAAGTGTATTTTCTAAAAATATGTGTGACTTGGAAGCTCTCGCTGGGTTTAGGTTTGTAGGAAATCAGATCAAATGGCTCTTTTGGTGTTAATGGTTACAGACCCCCTAATCTAAGACAGCAGTCTGATTGGGACGATTGATTTGTGGTCAAAATCTAAAAAAAGTCTTATTTTGTAAGTAGGTTTTATTCATTCAGCCTCTTTCTCATCTTTCACCACACAAGGTGCTTCACAAGCTGATCGACAAAAACTTCAGAAGGTAAAAACATAAAAGTCAAAAACATTTTACCCTTCAGGAAAAATTGATACTTTTAAACTTTACATTCATTATATTGTTACTTTTAGAATATATATGAATTATTTTTCCTTTTTTGGCTTGAAAAAAGCAGAAGTACAAAACAGAAACTGGTGATTTCTCAAAATGTGACTTCAGGACTTCCTTTCAAAATAAAAGCCTTCCTGTGGCTAACAGGATCCTCCCAGTGCAGCTACTGTTCTCCTGCGAAAGGTTTGAAACAACTAAAGGACAAAAAGGACATTTTTATCTAATTCTACCTTAGATCTCCTTTGGCGAGCTGTCACCTTTCCCTACTTATTACTGCTGTTAACCTTTTTTTTTACCAACTTCCCTCTGGATAGCTACAAACCATTGTTTGCAGCATAAGATAATATGTGCTTTAAACTCATAAAGAAACCCAGCAATCGGAAAAAATTGACCTTTTTACCAAAGATTAGCTTAATTCAATTCAATTTTATTTATACAGCCCAATATCACAAAACAATTGTCTCTTTGGGATTCATAGTGGTAATTATACAAAGGAGAAAGTCGGTCATAAAATATAAACTGTAACTGGTTTCTAAACTAAACTAAACTAAACTAAACTAAAAAGACTAAATTAAACTGGTTATCCCTGTCCTTAGATGCTCCTTCCCTGTAAGGAAAAACTCTTTAAAAAGCCTTTGAAAGGTGATGTACCAGGACAATTAAAGAAGAATGATCTTATCTAACTCTTCAACTAGGTATTTGAATAGTGTTCATCCAGATAGAACTGGGGGACGGGTGGCGTGGCCCACAGCCAAGAGGAGCCAGAGGCGAGGTCCACAGGCAAGACCAGCCAGAGCCGAGGTCCACAGCCAAGACAAGCCAGAGGCAAGGTCCACGGCCAAGACCAGCCAGACCCGCGGTCCACAGCCAAGACAAGCCAGAGGCAAGGTCCACAGGTAAGACGAGCCAGAGGCGTGGTCCACAGCCAAGACCAGCTAGAGGCGAGGTCCACGGCCAAGACCAGCCAGAGGTGAGGTCCACGGCCAAGACCAGTCAGACCCGAGGTCCACAGGCAAGATGAGCCAGAGCCGAGGTCAACGGGCAAGATGAGCCAGAGGCAAGGTCAATGGCCAAGACCAGCCAGAGGCGAGGTCCACGGCAAAGAACAGGAGCACAGACGATCCACCAGGAATCTGAAATCTCTCCCTCGGAAAGAGGAACAACATGTGAATTGCACTGAACCAACAGAAGCACAGAGAACTAAATAAAAATACGTAATAAAGAATAGAGTTTAGTATTTGACATATGTTCATTCTGGAGAGACGAAGAGGGAAGAAGGCCTCTTAATGGCAGCAGGTATGTAAAAACCTTGACATGGTTCATTGTACTTCTAGACCATCGGTGCCCAAAGTGGAGTCTGTGGGCCATATTTGGACCGCCAAATGTTATCTTTTGGCCCGCCAAGTCGTGGCTGCAGAAGTCATGGAGTGTATAGTTAAAACCCCTTACCCGTTTACCATTTTTTCTCTATGGTGTTCCAAAACTCTATAAAATCAAATATATATATAAAATGTAATATAAGTCTATGTAATCTACTTTCAGCCTCCGGGTGGCGCTGTTAGCACCCTTTGTCTGCGGCAATGGGTGAAACAACCCACAAGTGAGTCAGCCATGGGATTTTTTTGTGTTAGAAATTCCCAAGAGTCTTCACGGTCACTTCCGATGCTTTTAGCGGTTCTTTTTAGCTAGCTAATATGGAGCGACAACGGCAAATGGCTAAAGTCAAAAGCTCCACGTCTCTCATTAGCATCTTTGTTGCTGTTTTCATTGGAAGAAAGTTTGTTTGTTTTTGAATGAAAAATGGCCAGTGAGAACTTGCTGTTAAAGGTTTTAAAGACAAATGTAACTTACTTTATATTCTTACTAATTTGTGCTACCCTAATGAATACAGAATCAAAACAAATGAATTAAACATATTCTTTATTTTCTGCTTTTATTTCATGACATGCAAAAAATATTGTGTTTGGCCCGCAGACGGGGATCCCATTTAGATTTTGACCCTTTGAGCGAAAAAGTTTGGGAATCCCTGGTCTAGAGGCACCTCATTCATACATTTATAAACTAAACTAATCTAAATTAAATTTTTAAAAATTGCATTATTTTCTTTTTCTTTAGCCATAGAGCCAGATTGGAGGAGTAAAAGAACCACATGTGGCTCCAGGTTGCAGCGTCATGGTCTAGAATATGTCTTGGTGGAATAAAAGGGTCTAAAAACATGTAGGAATCAAGCTAAAAAAAAAAAATTGTAGATTGTATTAATGAAAAAACAAAGATAAACAGACACTTTATCGTTTTGCTATAAAAACCTTTTATTAGCAATAAAAAGTTGACTTGAATAATTGCAACTGCCGAATAATATCCAAATGTAGATTCTTGATAAAAATTATATAAAATTAAATAAAACTAAAAAAGTTGCATTACCTGCACTAATGCTTTAGTGAACGCTTTATGATGAAAATCGTGACGCAATTTACTTTAATTGGTGTTGGGATTTGAGGAAAATGCAGTGTTAAATTAGCAAAAAGACAGAAAATTTCGTTAAAAAAACTACGGAAGAGTGCTGAAGTTGACCTGAATTTCTGAAAATCTTGTAGTAATATTGCTTAAAAATTCCCAATACAGGCCAAATTTGTGAAACATTTAGTGTGTTGTTTAAATACAAGCCAAACTCCAAAATAGCCTAAAATTCCTCAGTAAACTAAATTAGTCAAAAACGTTAGCATGCTGCTAAAATAGAAGCTAAGCTGTAAATAGCCTAAATAAACCTCACTAGATAACAAATTAGCTAAAAACATTAGCATGTGGCTAAAATATCAGCTAAATTCCAAATTATTATTAAAACCTTAATAGCCAAATTGGCCAAAAAAGCTAGCACGTTGCTTAAATACTAGCTAAACTCCAAAATAGCATAAATTTCCTCAGTAAACTAAATTAGTCAAAAACGTTAGCCTTTTGCTAAAATATAAGCTAAACTTTAAATGAGCCTAAAAAAGCTCAGTAGTTAACAAATTAGCTAAAAACATTAGCATGTTACTAAAATATTAGCTAAACTCCAAATTAGCATAAAAAAACCTCAGTAGATGCAAACTGGCCAAAAAAGCTAGCACATTGCTGAAATACTAGCTAATCTCCAATATAGCCTAAATATCCTTAGTAAACTAAATTAGTCAAAAATGTTAGCATGTTGCTAACATAGAAGCTAAACTCTAAATTAGCCTATAAAAACCTTAGTAGATAGCAAATTAACATAAAACGTTAGCATGTTGCTAACATATTAGCTAAACCCCCATTTTTTGGGGAAAAATACTATAAAAGATGAAAACATATCCCACTAACATATTTAAAGATTTGTTGTTAATCTACTTAAAATTTGAAGACTTTCTCATTTATTTCCTGTGGGGTAGCTAAATCTTTTAAATACTATAAAGTTTATCAATACCAAAAATACAAGCAGTAATGTCCTGAACAAGCTGAACGTTTTAATATCAAGATTGTTGAAAGTGTGATTGAGTTTTTACGTGCAAAAATGTACAGAAAAGAGCAGGAGACTTCACTAGCTAGAGACACTCTCACGTCGATTTCATTGTCTACAGCTGCTTTCCAACCACAAATGTTGATTTAATACCCCAATAGATTAATAAAAACAACTCCAACTTGTGCAGACATGGCCCACAATACCACATTTTGCAGCTCAATACATGTGTGACGACTGAGTGCAGCTGCAGTAAGTTTAGGTTCTGACAGCTCTGATGTCCAAAAAAAGCATGAGGTGATCTCTGTGAGTTCTCTTTTTTTTTCTAATAAAAACTTTTACCGTTCAGTTTCCAAGGGTACCAAGATTTAGAAAAGCAATGAATCCTGACATATTGACTGTCTGCTGTGATAAAAAACCTTCCTCTCTGAAGAGTCTCCAAGGCAACATTCACCTCTTTCTCTGCTTTTACATCAATCTGGTGCATTTTATAAGCTGACGTGTGAGATGCATTGTTCAGCATTTGTATAGTCAATCAGTTGTTTGTGCAGCGATTCCTTTTGTGCTTTTGTTTTTGTGTTATTAAACACAAAGCTGGTTAATACTTGCCCTCGCTTTGGAACACCCGTACTGTAAGTGGAGCTGATTGCTCGTGTAGGCAGCAGTAATTATGTTTTGGTAAATGTAACAGCATGACTTGATTTTTGAGTGCTACTGTTGTTTGTGCATCCGTGTCTGTGGGTAGTTATTATTGGCAGCATAGGCTCTCTGGGGTTATTGCAGCGTCCTTTGCTATTTCTGAGTGCAAATGTGGAGTCTATTTTCAAGGTTGCCATGGAAACCATTGTATTTGTGGTGGCAGTGATTGGTGCTGCCGGCCGAGCAAGACTGTGCTATTTTTGTCGCGAGGCATCACCTGATACGCGCTCCCTCACACACACACACACACAGGTGTGTGCAGCTACAAACCCACAATGTGAAATGCACAAAAACCACCAAAACTGCACACTTTTCGTCATTTGGAGCACCACAATAAATTGGTATGCATCTTCATCAGCCGTAAGTAAAAGCTTTCCATGAAATCTTCCCACCCAAACGCCTCATTTCTCCTTCTTGTGAGGTTTCTTTCTGAAATGCTGATGGGAAATGCATCAGAAAACAACATTTTGACCTATATTTTAAGAAAAAAAAACAATTTATGTGAGTTAATGTTAAAAAAACTACAGTTTTTAGGTTCTGAAAGCACCTAATTTTGGACATTTGGGATCCTTTGTAAGAATAATTAATGACAGACGGTTCCGACTCCCAAAGTATGTTCTTTCAAGCACATTTTTTACAGTAACTTAACCAGCTATTATGAGGCTTTTAGTGAGCTACATTAATCAATCACTTCATGAAAGTTGCTGCATGTTAAACGTGTTATTTTTAATGGCCAAAGAAGATTACATTTCTATGAAATGCAAATGTTTCATTATGGGGAACCTTGCAAATGCAAATGCAAACCGCCTGGGTCTCACGCAGCTTCATGCCCACTCTTTTACTAGAGGAGTCTTATTTGTAATAGCTCAGATATCATCCTCCTCATCCAGAGCAATGACATGAACTGTCGGATCACCGTGGCAACAGAAGTCCCGGTTTCAGATGCTGAGATGGTGGAGGCTGAGGCCCGGCCCAACCCATGTCTCACAGACTCAGAGAGTCTGGAACTAGAAAACTTTCTTTTTCAAGAAACCCTAAGCATGACATTAAAGACAAACTCTATAAATATTGTGTTTTCTCATGATATCTAAAGTCTTATCCTGAATTTGTATTTCTAAATCTTTCTCTATTCAAATTGTGGTGATTCAAAACTGAATATCTTCAGGTGTGACGGGCGGTGTGCAAAAAAGAGCTCTCAGTTATCAGTGACGGGAAAAGGGGCGGGGTTGCTCTGTGCTATGAGTCCCACCCAGAACTCAAAGGGAAATTTCTCATGAACTCCTGCCACTCTGCAGAAACTATGTCCTAGAAAATGACAGTTTTTTTTCTGGCTAAAAATATATATATATAAAAAAGAGTATTCAGACAAAAAGTGCAAATCTTATGTTATAAAAAAAGAATGCATATTTTTAAAAATTTGTTGAAATGTGAAAATATCACATTATTTGATCTCTTTAAGAACGGCATTCCTTGCTTTTTTTCTTTCTTTCCATTTTCTTGTGTTAACATCAACTATCTGGTCTCCTCATCTGATCACTGATGAAACTGACTGCAGATGAAAACAACAGTAGAATCACAGAACGGCAGCCGACTGCGCAGCTGCAGCTGGGCCAACCTTCTCCTCAAATGATGATGACTGACACAAAGACTGACAACATCAACGCAATTTTTCTCCTGAGTTAGACCTCCATTAAAGTAATCAATTATAAATTGATGAGTTCTTCTGTTATTTGACATGTTCTCTGACACACTTCTTTGTTTTGCTGCAGATATATGAAAAAAACGTAGATTCTACCTTATGTTGTTATAATGACATCTGAAATCTTGTATGGCAAAAAATTGTTTTCTAGTAATAATGAGACCTACTATCTCATCATCAATGGAAAAAAACGTGTTTTTCCTGATAACGACATCTGTTATTTCTTTACCTGTAGAAAATACTTTTTTCTTAGGATAACGACATCTAATATCTCAATACCAATAAAAAATACTTGTGTTCTCATGATAACGACATCTAGTATTTCACTATCACGAGAAAACACTTTACTCACATGATAAAGACATAATACTTGTGCTCTTATGTAAAGGACATTTAAAATATCTTATTATCACTAGAAAACCCCTTTTTCAGATAACATTTTATATCTCAAAAACACTAGGAAATACTTGTCTTCTCATGATAACTGCATCTAATATCTCAATATCACCAGACAAATAACATGTTTTCTCATAATAATGATATCTACTATCTCATTATCTCTTGAAAATTATTTTTTCTCATGATAACAACATTTAATATCTCATTTTCACTAGAAAATACCTGTGTTCTCTTGAAAACAACATGGAATATCTCATTATCAGTAGAAAATATTTTTTTTCGCATGATAACGACATTTAATATCTCATTGTCACTAGAAAACCCTTTTTTTCAGGATAAGGACATCTTATATTCCAGAAACACTAGGAAATACCTGTCTTTTTATGATAACAACATCTAATTTCTCATTATCACCAGACAAATAACATGTTTTCTCCTGATAAAGACATCTGATATCTCATTATCACTAGAAAACACTTTCTCATGATAACGATCCCTACCATACATAAGGTGTTTTCTCATGATAATGACACTCACTATCTCGTTGTCGCTGGAACATACTTTTTCCTCATGACAGCAGCATTTAACATCTCATTATCACCAGAAAATACTTATGCTTTCATGATAACGACATCTACTATCTAATTATCACGAGAAAATACTTTTTTCTCTTGATAATGACATCTAATTTTTCATTGTCACTAGAAAACCCTTATTTCTTAGGATAACAACATTTAATATATCAACATCACTAGAAAATGCTTGTGTTCTCATGATAACTACACATAAAATCTCATTATCACTAGAAAACATTTTTTTCTCAGGATAATGAGACCTTATATCTCAGTAACACTAGAAAATACTTCTTCTTATGATAATGGCATCTGATACCCCATTATCACCAGACAAATAACATGTTTTCTTTTGTTGATAACATATATTATCTCATTATCACTAGAAACTACTTTATTTCATGACATCTAATATCTAATTATCACTAGAAAATACTTTTTTCTCATTAATAACAATGTTTACTATCTAATTTTCACAAAAAAATAATGTTTTCTTGTGATTATGACATCCACTATCTTGTTATCATGAGAAAAAAATGTTCTTGTGACAACAACCTCTAAGATGTCAGTGTCACTAGACAAAAACTTGTTTTCTTAAGATAATGACATCTACTATCTCGTCATCATGAGAAAAAAAATCTCGCGCTAACTTCTACTATCTCAATTTCACTAGAAAAAACGTGTTTTCTCATGATATATCTACTTTCTCTTAAATCTAAGAAATCTGAAATTTTCTTGTGATAATGCACATGAAAAAAGTCGTTATCACAACATAACATGCAAAAAATTAAGTACTTCCATGCAAAGAAAGGATATGAATCTAAAAATCTAGACTAACTTTCTGTTAAAACTCATCCATATTCAATAAATCGCACTTTATACAAATAATTTAAAATTTATATTTTTAAAAATCATATTCATTACCGCACACGAGTTCTCATGTTTGTTTAGAATATTTCCCCCAGACCGGGATCAGAGTAACATCGTGGGCGCTAGGACCGCGCGTCGCTCCGGGCCTGCTTGTGTCTGCCGCCTGCTCCATCTCTGCGGTCACCGTGTGCCAGTGGAGGCAGAGCGGGGAGGGAGGACGCCGCTGTCTTCTCCGGGAACATTTACATCAGCATCATCACAGATAAACCCCTTCCGCCACAGATGCTGTCATCCGGGGGCTCGGATGACGGGGGGATCGAGGGACCAGAGAAGACGCGGAGGCTGGGCTGCTTTTCGGGGAGACAGGGATTGGTTTCCACTGTGAACCTCAGCAGTGGCAGCTGAAAGAGGGGTTTCATCTTCAGAGACCAAAGCACAAGGCAGACAGCAGCATCACAACTCTGATTCAGGTACTAAAATGCTCTGTAGCCTCTGATTCTATTGAACTGAATGCTCAGTCAACAGATACAGCTGGCCCAATTGTCTTAACAGTAGGAATCTTATTTTTAATGGGTTTAGAGATTAATGTTTGAATAAAAAGCTGCAGGTTTTAGTGAACTAGGACACAAAATTTACTGCTAGTCAGTCATAGGTGAATACAGGTGTCAGTGCTTGATTTTTAACCTATGTTTAGATAAAAAAAAAAATCAATATAAAGGAGCTTGGACATAGGTTTATTGTAAGCAGCATGTTTTTAATGTATGCACAGTCTGTGTGCATACATCTTTGTAAGCTTTCAACCCATCAGCACTTCTATTTGTCCTGTGAATGTAACCAAACACTCACAATTTATTTAAAATCTCTAACCATCACACCGTTGTTTTTGTATTTTGTAGTTGTTTGACATCCTTGGAAGTATGGAGAGACGAGAGGAGGTGTAGGAGTGCTTTTTCCTTATTCACCGACAGGATTGTCTTTGGTCAGTGAGCTTGCATTTGTGCATTGAGAGGATGTTTGCTTGAAAAGTAGATTTAACATGTTTCTCATGGTGGAAAAAAATGCAATTTTTTAGTCCCTTTCTTCCTAAAAAAGAAAAAAAAAATTACAAACATATTAATCTTGCAGCTAAAAGATTATGGGTTTATGTAACTTAAATTACTTGAAGTCCCACTCCTATGATCTTTCGATCTATTGTAAAAGCGTTCCAAGTTGTCTTTTAAAGGGTCATTTTCTTGGACATAGTTTCTGCAGAGTGGCAAGAGTTCATTAAAAATTTTCCTCTGAGTTGTGGGCAGGACCCTTGGTGCAGAGTAACCCCACCCCCCTTCCCATCACCCCTCTGTTTACATGCTCTCCTGCTAGCTTACGCCCAACCTATCATTTGTGGTGCAACAAAAATGGCGAGCAACATCAGAACTATCTAGTCGTACAGTTTTGAGCCAAATACCAAATATATATATTTTTTAACTACAGTTCACAGTTCTGTTAACTATTGAGTTAAGGTGAGTGATATTATTTCCACTTCCGGTTGAAGATATCAGGCACCGTCTTGTCTGCATCCAGGTCCCTCTCTATTTTTCTGATGATGCAGGACATTTATGAAGAAAATTAAGTTGAAAGTTGCATTTCTTAATATTTTTTTTTCAAATCGTGGTGAATCAGGAGCAGACAAAAAAGTTTTAATTTGAAATAAGGCTGTAGTTGTCATGTAGAAGCTACAGCCAGCCACAAGCTTCCTGCTCTGCTTCATTCTGATGCATTCACTTGTACAGAGAGGGACCTGGCTGCAGACAATATGGCGCCTGATGTTATCGTCCGGAAGCAGAAATAATAAATCAAAAGTGTTAAGAACCGTTAAAAAAAAAAAAAACTTTTACTAAAGCTTAAAAAGGAAAAAAATGAACAGTAACTGTTAGGGCACCTATTGAAATATATATTTTTTCCAAGGGATATGAGGGAATTTGGCTTTGGGTTTAGGAATTCCAGCTCTGGCTGTTGATGTCATGATTTTCATTGGAGTGGATCTTTAAAAGTGTCTTAGAATTATAGTAAACTCTGGCTTATCATTCAGATTTATTTAGTGTTTTTTAAATGTAGAACTCTGCATTAACAGCCTGTTTGAAGAGTTTGTTTATTTCAAACAAAAATCTAATTTTTATAAAAGACTAGAAAAGTTGCATTACCTGCAATAATGTTGGTGTGAATGCTTTTTGCTGAAAGTAGTCGCTAAAGATGTTGAAGCTTTATGCTGAAAATTGTGTCACAATTTACTTTAACTGCTGAAGGGATTTGCTGAAAATATATAAGCTATTGACAAAATGTTAAATTTGCTAAAAGACTTGTTAAAGAATCATGAAAGAACGTTAAAGTCAACCTAAATTTCTGAAAAATTTGTAGTAAAATTGCTTAAAAATCTCTAATACATGCGAATTTTGCAAAAGTATTTAGTGTGTTGCTTAAATATGAGCTACACTCCAAATTAGCATAAAAAACCCTTAGTAGATGCGTAATTGGTCAATATAGCTAGCTCGTTGCTTAAGTACTAGCTAAATTCCAAAATAGCCTAAAATTCCTCAGTAAGCTAAATTATTCAAAAATGTTAGCCTATTGCTAAAATAGAAGTAAATCTTTTAAATGAGCCTTTAAAAACCTTATTAAATACCAAATGAGCCAAAAAGCTAGCTTGTTTGCTTAAATACTAGCTGAACCTTAAAATAGCCAAAAATTCCTCAGTAAACTAAATAACTCAAAAACGTTAGCCTGTTGCTAAAATAGAAGCTAAACTCAAATATGGCCTATAATAACCTCAGTAGATAACAAATATCCAAAAAAGCTAGCACATTGCTTAAATACTATCTGAACTCCAAAACTGACTAAATTCCTCAGTAAACTAAATTAGTCAAAAACGTTATCCTGTTGCTAAAATAGAAGCTAAACTTCAAATTTGCCCCCCAAAAACCCCAGTAGGTAACAAATTAGCCAAACTCCAAATTAGCATAAAAAAACCTTAGTAGATGCCAAATTAGCCAAAAAGCTAGCACATTGTTTAAATACTAGTTAAACTCCAAAATAGCCTAAATTTCCTCAGTAAACTAAATTAGTGAAAAACGTTAGCATGTTGCTAAAATAGAAGCTAAACTCTAAATTAGCCTATAAAAACCTCAGTTTATAACAAATTAGCAAAAAAAAAGGTAGAATGTTGCTAAAATATTAGCTAACCTCCAACTTTTTTGAAAATTACTATAAAAGAATAAAAAACATTTGATGAATATATTTAAAGGTTTGCTGCTAATCTACTTCAAATGTTGAAATTTTAAGACTTTCTCATTTATTTTCTATGGGGCAAATTTTGGCTCAATATTTCAAAAACTATAAAGTTCATGAGTAATAAAAACGTTTTAATGCCAAGATTGGTGAATTGTTGAAACTGTGATTGAGTTTTATGTGCGGAGTAGGAGAATCAAGCATTCACATAATGAACAAACATACCAACGTTTTTCTCTCTTCTCTTTATTTTAGGGTGGATTGTGGTCGATGGCAGAAATGTCGATTCTCCTGAATGGACAGAACTCGTAGCGCGTGGACGTCTTGGATCGCAGCACCGTCATCTGGAGCGCATCACGACTTTGGATCTACATTTCCAGCCGCTGATTTCCAGCCTGACCTCCTGGCTTTGAAGGATGGGTGATGGAGCTGTGACTGATCCTGCCTGCCTGCCTCACCGCACCCTTCAATGGAGCCCGTGTGGAACTCCTCCCACACGCCTCCACAGCCCACATCCAACATGTCTGCCTCCTTCCAGCCTGAGGGCTGGGCGCTGTCCCAGTCGCTAGCCATGCTGGCGATGCTGCTCATGGATCTGCTGGCGGTGGTGGGTAATGTGGCCGTCATGGCGGTCATTGCCAAGGCTCCGCAGCTCCACAAGTTTGCCTTTGTTTTCCACCTGTGCGTGGTGGACCTGCTGGCAGCCCTGGTGCTGATGCCGCTCGGCATGCTCTCGAGCCGAGCCTTCTTCGGAGAGGCTTTGTGCAGGAGCTACCTCTTTCTCAGTGTGTGCCTGGTCAGCGCTGCCATTCTGTCCATCTCTGTCATCAACGTGGAGCGCTACTACTACGTCATACACCCCATGCGCTACGAGGTGAAGATGACGGTCGGGTTGGTGGCCTCCGTGCTGGTGGGGATTTGGGTCAAAGCTCTCACCATGTCCGCCCTGCCTCTGATCGCTTGGTTCCTCCAAGGTGGGAGAACGCCTCTTTTGGAGAGCGGCGGAGGAAGCGGAGGCGCCGTCCCGCCCCCCCCAGCTCAGGGTCACAGGCGCTGCTCCCTGCACTGGACTGGGGGAGGGTCAAACCGCTTAGCCTTCATGGTCCTCTTCACGCTGGTGTATTTCCTGTGTCCTCTGCTGGTCATTCTGGTCGTGTACTGCAACATGTTCAAAGTGGCTCGGGTGGCCGCCATGCACCACGGCCCCCTGCCCACCTGGATGGACACCCCGCGTCGCCAGCGCTCAGAGTCCCTCAGCAGCCGCTCGACGATGGTCACCAGCTCCGGGACCGGCTCCGGGACGGACAGAGCGACGCCACACCGCCCCTTCGGCGGAGGAAAGGCAGCAGCCGTGTTGGCAGCTGTAGGCGGGCAGTTCCTCTGCTGCTGGCTGCCGTACTTCACCTTCCACATGTATTCGGCTCTGGCCGCCAGCCCACCGGCGGCGCTGGCCTCTCTGGAGGAGGCGGTCACATGGATCGGCTACTTCTGCTTCACCTCCAACCCCTTCTTCTACGGCTGCCTCAACAGGCAGATCCGCGAGGAGCTGGGGAAGCACCTGCCCTGCTTGTTTCGCAGAGCCGGGGTGGAAGTGGAGGACCGGCTGCCCAGCCGGGAAGGATCCATAGAGGAGAACTTTCTCCAGTTTCTTCAGGGCACCGGCTGCAACCTCGATCCGCAGAACTCACGCAGCACTTCCAGTCCAAAGGGGGAGGCCTGCTGCCCCGTGGCTCACTCCCAGCCGCCCGAGCCGGCCCAGCCCATCCCCATCGATTTCCGTATTCCCGGACAAATAGCAGAGGAAACGTCAGAGTTTATTGAAATCGAACACACAAAAAACAACCACATATATACAGACAAGTAAGTTTTTATATACTGACAACACACCTACAGATATTTAAGAGTATCAGGAATTTTATTTTCATCCTTGCTAAAACTGTCAGGTCAGTTCATTTATGGGATTTCCTCTCAGCTTTCATTGTTCTTGGTCTAATTACTGATGAATAAACCGCACAGCTTAATGCAATGTGATGCGTTTGCTGTAGGGCTGCCACGATTAGTCGACTAATCCACGACTAATCGACTAGTAAAATAGTCCACGACTAATTTAATAGTCGATTAGTCGTGACTTAGTATTATATGGAGTCGGAGTGTGGTAAAGTGGAAAAGTATAGTGACATTCTGATAGCTTTTTGGGCTATTTTGGCATTTATTAAAGTTTTTTTGGGCTAATTTGGAGTTTAGCTAATATTTCAGCTACATGCTAGCCATTTGGGCTAATTTCGGATTTTTTGTAGTTTTTAGGCTAATTTGGAGTTTAGCTAACATTTCAGCTGGTATTTTGACTAATTTAGGATTCTTTTGATTTTTTTAGGAAAATTTGGAGTTTAGCTGATATTTGAGCTATATGCTAGCTATTTTGGCTAATTTAGTATTCTTTTCATTTTTTTTAGGAACATTTGGAGTTTAGCTAACATTTCAGCTACATGGTAGCTGTTTTGGCTAATTTAGGATTTTTATTTCAGTTGTTTAGGCTAATTTGGCATTTAACAAATATTTGAGCTGGCTATCTGCTTCAGCATTTTCAGCTAGTAGCTTCAGTGATTTTAGCTATAAACTTCAGTGTTTTTAGCTATCAATTTTAGCATTTTTAGCTATCAGCACTAGCGTCTTCAGCGCCCAAATTCATGGTTAAAATGAGTACTTCACATCCAGTGTGTGAATTACCAGATTAGTCGACTAATCTGAAAAGCTAATTGGTGATTAGTTGACTATTAAAATAATCGTTTGTGGCAGCACTAGTTTGATCGGAAAAAAAAGGGAAATTACTGTTTCATTGGCTGTACATTGGCCTTTTACGCAACCTCTCAGAGCAGTAAACGACTCAGTGAATTCATTTTCAAAAAGCCTTTTTTAATAAAAAGAAAAAAAACATTTTGTAATAACAGGGTTTTATGGCATAAAGAAGAAACCACTTTTTTAAACTGATCATTTTGGGGAAATCTTTCTGAGTTGAAATGAGGGACGACTTGTTGAAAAGGAACCAGCTTCTGGGGTTTTTTTGGTTGGGATTTTAGAAACGTTTACTAGTCGGCACTTACACACACTTAATTTAAATCTAAGAAGTGATTTGAGGAATTTAACCACCACAAATCACGTTAGGGGTTTCTGTTTTCATGAATTGACCGTTCCTAATGTTGGAGCCAGGCCAAAAAAACGATGAGGTGTACAGCAGGGGTGTCCAAAGTGTCCCCAGACTTGAATGGGACGGCCAGCCTGCATTCCCTGAACCCTAAAGCCTCATTTCCACTGAGCGGTCCGGCCCGGTAAGGAGTGGTACCGGTTGATTCTGGTGAGCGTTTCCACTCAGTTCAGCCTGGCTTCCACTGAGCGGTTTGTTTTTACGGCGCATGCGTGGTGTAGACCGCTAGCGAGTCAATGCTAGCTTAGCGCTATAGTGGCGCTTTCTAATGTCGACATCACTTTCTGCCAATCAGGGGGTGGCTACAGTGGCTCCGCCCCAACCGTCCTGTTCCAATTTTCAATGGAACTACAACAGATGAGGGCCCTCAAGAGGTCCATTTTACAATGGAAATGTTTTAAATACTGGACCGAACTGGACCGTACCACTCAGTGGAAACGAAGCTTTAGAATGACATTAAATGCAACTGAACTATTTAATTTTGGTTTTTTTATTAGATATTTTTTTTATTTCTTCACAAAGAACAAAATTACATTTTTACCAAAGTTACTGTGAGTTTCATAGTTTTATGACCAGAAATAAATTAAAGAAAAAGTCTGTCTGGAAAAAAAAAAAATTAAATCTGGGTCCATATTCAAATGCTCACTGCTTCTAAATTTAAGTCTTGTGAACAGGACAACAACTTAAAAAGTTATCTCAGGGGTGTCAAACATACGGCCCATGGGCCATATCCAGCCCACCAGATGGTTTAATCCAGCCCAGTCATGAAGAGAATAAAATATACGGATTTTAGGAGAAAAAAGCAAGCTTCTAGCCCTTTCCTGTTGCGTTTCTTTAAAGAAATACTTGCAATGCACAATTTCGCCACTAGGGGGAGCAAAGGAAACACAGCTAACAGGAAAAGATTTTTGGACATTTCATTGTATTTTGCCGACTTGAATGACATTGTGGAGTGTGTTGTTGCACAGGATTTGAATCCTGATATTGACGACAATGTTGAGTTTCAGGAGAGAAAAGGAAGTTAACTCCAAATTCTTATCTTCACAAATGTTCGCAAGTTTAATTGTGTGAATGCTTTGTTTTCATCTTTTACATTCATTTTTTACAAATTTGGCATTGAGCTGTTGTATTAGCATTATGCTAGCTCATTTGGGCAATTATCTACTGAGGTTTTTTAAGGCTAATTTTAGAGTTTAGTTTTTATTGTAGCAACAGGCTAATATTTTTAACTAATTTAGTTTACTGAGGAATTTTAGGGAATTTTGGAGTTTAGCTATTATTTTAGCAACATGCTAATGTTGTTGGCTAATTTGTTATCTACTGAGATTTTTATAGTCTAATTTAGAGTTCAGCTTCTATTTTAGCAACATGCTAACGTTTTTGGCTATCATCTACTGAGGTTTTTCATGCTAATTTGGAGTTTAGCTAATATTTTAGCAACATGCTAACGTTGTTGGCTCATTTGTTATCTGCTGAGGTTTTTTTAGGTTAATTTTATCTTCTATTTTAGCAACATGCTAACGTTGTTGGCTCATTTGTTATCTACAAAGGTTTTTTTAGGTTAATTTTAGCTTCTATTTTAGCAATAGTCTAAAGTTTTGACTAATTTTGTTCATTGAGGAATTTCAGGCAACCCACTCTTTAAATTACTATCGGGATTGCCTCAGTGTCAGATGTAAAATATTCAGTCTGTGTTAAATTGAATAAACTATTTTTATAAAAAAGTTAAATTAATTTTATTTGAAATCCACTGGCTTCTGTGAATGAATGTGTAATAATAAGAGATTAGGCCACTAGGTTGGCTGAGGCGTATTTTTTCATAAAAAAAAACAAAAAACAAAAACAAAGCTACAGATAACAAGTTGGTTATTTTGCCATTATGTTACAGGTCCGGCCCACTTCAGATCACTTAAAATGAGTTTGACACCCCTGAGTTATCTTATTCAGAAATACTTGTTAGTGTTTTTTCTGAAGGTCAAGAAAATGTAACAAAATTTGGCCAATCACAATCAAGAATGTTGTGGGTGAGCTTATATCATTGATTTTGCCATTTGTGGCCCACGGGCCGGACTTTGGACATGCCTGGTGTAGATTGTGGCCTCATAAACAAGCTGTTTACAAAGATTCTTCTTTCCAAATAGTTATTTATTCTTTGTTTTAATATCCTAAAAAGCAGATTTGATGCTACAAGCCAACTTTGTAACTCACGTTGAGGGTCTCTGAGCTTTCTGACATATGTTGTATTTATCTCTGTGTTTGGATATAGATCAGTATTTTCATGTTGCACTGCGTCACACTCGGACGTGACTCTTACGTTGCTTTATGTGCTAATGTGTGTGTTCTAACTTGGTAAAAGTGTAAGTTTGGGTTGTGTGTGCCACTCAGCTCTTCTTTGCATTTGGTGACAGTAGCATCTGTGGTTGACAAAGAGGCCCATGTTTTTATTTATTTATTTTTTGGGTGCAGTTGCTGGCATCTTTCCCAGCTTTTTTGTTTTTTTTCTACTGACGGAGCATACCTTTACCTTGATCCACTCTGCTTGTCAGGGTTTATTACAGTACCTCAGTGCAGGAAATGATATTATTTTATAATCATGTGTTTTGTCAGGTATAAAATTTGCACATTAGAGGTTAAGAAAAAGTTTAGAGACGGTTGGAATGTGTAACTGAAAACTTGAGAGTGAAGACTTTATACGTCAGTTTGTTGAAGGGGCATTTTATAGAAACCTGTTCTGAAATACGTGTGGTAAGATATTTGTACACATGAATACGGGGTCAAATTAGGATCGATTAAAGTGAACGGAAAAACGGATTGAAAGTTTGAAAAACAGAATTGTTATTGAAATTTTTTCAAAAGATGAAAACAAGACATTGTAAATTCGGAAAAAAAATTATCAAAAATTTGAAAAAAAAAATGAAAACTTGAAAAAAATGTGAAAACTTGAAATAAAACTTGAACATTAAAAAAACAGATTTGTCACTGAAATTTCTTTTGAATATTTGGACAAGACATTGCATTTTTTTTTTAAAACTTGAGAATTTGAGCATCTTCAGCTATCAGGACTAGCATCCTCAGCAGCCAAATTCAGCTTACAGCATTCTCACTATCATTATCACAGGTAATGCTACATATCTAGTTCATAATTATGTTAAACATTACGGTTTAAAGTTTTAAAAATTTAGCTTTAGAGTGATCAAAAAATGTTCATCCTGTTCAGCCCGTGACCTCAGGTGTGTTTTGGATTTTGACCCCTTGTGCGATTGAGTGTCTTAGGGCATCAATAGGAAACATGAGCTCAAAGCCCCGCCCCCATGTAAAATTAGGATCAGCTCAGCAGCAAAAACTTTCTTTACATCTCCTATGAGTAAACCTGGCTCGTATCTAGAGGGAAAAACATAAAAGGAGACAATAACAAAAACTGAACAACAAGAAGAATCAAAAGAACACGGTTTATTAAATAAAGGAAATCCTGTGTCCTGAAATGAAAGAACAAAACTAAATAATTAATGCTCTGGTCCAAACAAAAAGGGAAGTGGAACCTTGGCCAAATTAAAATAAGTCAGGGAGACTGCTGACCCAGTCATGAGTCAGCACCGTCTGAGTCAGCAGCTCCCTGCTAATGGCTGCCAAACCAAAATCTACCTAAAGAAAACAAATAAACAAAGCCTACAAATAAAGACTACCAAGGTCCAACCTCAGATTAACAGTGTAAGACTGCCGAGGACTAAGGGAAAAAAGAACAAAGCAAACCAGCACATCTTAAAGAATTGAAAGCAAACAAGGAAAATCGTAAATTAGTAACACTTTTAGTTTTTTTTTTAATTCAAGTTTCAAATTTACCTTTTTCCCATTTTTTAATATTTATTTCAAGTTTTCAATATTATTTTTCAAATGCTCAATTTAATTTTTTTTTTCAAAATTTTCAATAATTCCTTCAAGTTTAAAATATTTATTTTTAAGTTTAAAACCTTTTTCAAATTTACTTTTTTTCAATATATCTTTCAAGTTTATAATATATATATTTTTTAAATGTTAGATTTTATTTTTTTCATTTTTTATCATTTCCTAAAGTTTAAAATACTTATTTTGGAGTTTAAAACTGCTTTTAAATGTTCTTTTTTTTAAATTTTCAATCTTGTTTTCCATTGACCCTGATTTGACCCCTAAACATGAATGACTCCAGGAACATTTTCTTATGTACAATGGAAACAGGGTTTTTAACGCTGCTTTTTTCAGAAGGGTGTTTCCGTGACATTACCAAATGAAACTCAATAGCTTGCTGAGTTTACTACCTTCTTCTCATCCTGTCGAAAACTGTGAATGATGTGGAACATTTGTGTTCGTATTTGACATTTTTTTTTAATGCTGTGATTAAAATAAAGAATAACTTCCACAGAAGAAAAAAACAGATGAATGTGTGATGAAGAGGTAATAAAAAGTTTCTATGTTTTTAAATGATTTTTGATGCACGCTTTTTTTTTTTTTTTTAGCTCCTCCCTCTTTGTGGGGCCTTAACCCTTTAACAGCTGGTGACTCTTAACTCAAATTTGTACTATGTCACTGTTGACACAATAATTCCAGTAGATTTTGAAGGAGAAAAGTGGCGCTCACGCCGCTTTTCTCCTTCAAAATCTACTGGAATTACGTGTTAACGGTTGAAAAGTTACAGCAAATCTAAGAGCATAAACACTGGAGCTCCAGTGTTAAAGGATTAAACCGCTTTGTTTTCTATTTCTATCACAAAGCAAAGGTTCAAACACTTTGACCTTAAGGTTACATTTTAGCCGTAAAGGTCAAAGCAGAGCTATGTCACTCATCCTGCTTGAATAAAACAAACACAAAAACATTTTTTTTTATTTTTTTATTTTGGAAGATGCTGATGCGTGACAGGCCTCGCACCTCCATGATGGTCCTCAGTCAGGCCGCCCCCAGCTTCAGCAGGCTCCACCATCCCCATGGCAATTATTACCTAGTGACATTTTTCAGTGCAGTGGTGGGCGGTAGGAGGAGCTACTTTCATTAGAACCGAAGCAGAAAGGGCCTCCTAAAAATATAGCATCATGAGCTTCTTCTAACGGTGAAACCATCAAGGTGGGACATAAACAACAACATCATAGTGACATTTTAAAGCTTCTGGTTGTGCTAACAAAAAAAATGTTGACAGGACTATCTTAACCAATTGAATTTTTTATGGGAATAAAAAAAAAAAAAACATCAGCCCATAGTGGGTTTTGAACCAACGACCTCTTCATTGCTAGACCAGTGCTCTAACCACTAGGCTATCTAGAAGGAGGAAAAAATAATCATGTCAAAGTTCCTTTTAACTATGACAAGCTCCATGGTCAAAACCTTTGGGGAGTGTTGGAGGTTTACAAGGTACCCAAACCCTAAATCGACCCTTTTTGGCTCTTTACATCTACAAATGGGACTTTAAAAGTACTGCCTTTTTGGTTTTTGAATCACTCAAATAAACAATATGTAAGCTACACCTCTGCTGCTCAGTCTGGCTTCACAAGCCCCGCCCCCTTTTTGGCATTTTTCAAAATATGGGCTGAGAGTAGAATAAGCTTCCAACTGCACTATTTAATTACTCTTTAAAAATACCAAAATCAAAACAAACAGCCCCCCAAATTGCTATTTTGTCATGTATATCCCCTGTTTATTATATAAAAAAATGTTTAATCTACCTGAATTGAAATTTTTATGGGAATAAAAAAAAAAAAAAAAAAAAAAAATCAGCCCC
Organism: Oryzias melastigma; assembly: GCF_002922805.2. Taxonomy (NCBI): domain Eukaryota; kingdom Metazoa; phylum Chordata; class Actinopteri; order Beloniformes; family Adrianichthyidae; genus Oryzias; species Oryzias melastigma. The sequence goes on from NC_050516.1 coordinate 31,217,169, forward strand.
TAGTGGGTTTTGAACCAACGACCTCTTCATTGCTAGACCAGTGCTCTAACCACTAGGCTATCTAGAAGGAGGAAAAAATAATCATGTCAAAGTTCCTTTTAACTATGACAAGCTCCATGGTCAAAACCTTTGGGGAGTGTTGGAGGTTTACAAGGTACCCAAACCCTAAATCGACCCTTTTTGGCTCTTTACATCTACAAATGGGACTTTAAAAGTACTGCCTTTTTGGTTTTTGAATCACTCAAATAAACAATATGTAAGCTACACCTCTGCTGCTCAGTCTGGCTTCACAAGCCCCGCCCCCTTTTTGGCATTTTTCAAAATATGGGCTGAGAGTAGAATAAGCTTCCAACTGCACTATTTAATTACTCTTTAAAAATACCAAAATCAAAACAAACAGCCCCCCAAATTGCTATTTTGTCATGTATATCCCCTGTTTATTATATAAAAAAATGTTTAATCTACCTGAATTGAAATTTTTATGGGAATAAAAAAAAAAAAAAAAAAAAAACATCAGCCCCTAGTGGGTTTTGAACCAACGACCTCTTCATTGCTAGACCAGTGCTCTAACCACTAGGCTATCTAGAAGGAGGAAAAAATAATCATGTCAAAGTTCCTTTTAACTATGACAAGCTCCATGGTCAAAACCTTTGGGGAGTGTTGGAGGTTTACAAGGTACCCAAACCCTAAATCGACCCTTTTTGGCTCTTTACATCTACAAATGGGACTTTAAAAGTACTGCCTTTTTGGTTTTTGAATCACTCAAATAAACAATATGTAAGCTACACCTCTGCTGCTCAGTCTGGCTTCACAAGCCCCGCCCCCTTTTTGGCATTTTTCAAAATATGGGCTGAGAGTAGAATAAGCTTCCAACTGCACTATTTAATTACTCTTTAAAAATACCAAAATCAAAACAAACAGCCCCCCAAATTGCTATTTTGTCATGTATATCCCCTGTTTATTATATAAAAAAATGTTTAATCTACCTGAATTGAAATTTTTATGGGAATAAAAAAAAAAAAAAAAAAAAACATCAGCCCCTAGTGGGTTTTGAACCAACGACCTCTTCATTGCTAGACCAGTGCTCTAACCACTAGGCTATCTAGAAGGAGGAAAAAATAATCATGTCAAAGTTCCTTTTAACTATGACAAGCTCCATGGTCAAAACCTTTGGGGAGTGTTGGAGGTTTACAAGGTACCCAAACCCTAAATCGACCCTTTTTGGCTCTTTACATCTACAAATGGGACTTTAAAAGTACTGCCTTTTTGGTTTTTGAATCACTCAAATAAACAATATGTAAGCTACACCTCTGCTGCTCAGTCTGGCTTCACAAGCCCCGCCCCCTTTTTGGCATTTTTCAAAATATGGGCTGAGAGTAGAATAAGCTTCCAACTGCACTATTTAATTACTCTTTAAAAATACCAAAATCAAAACAAACAGCCCCCCAAATTGCTATTTTGTCATGTATATCCCCTGTTTATTATATAAAAAAATGTTTAATCTACCTGAATTGAAATTTTTATGGGAATAAAAAAAAAAAAAAAAAAAAACATCAGCCCCTAGTGGGTTTTGAACCAACGACCTCTTCATTGCTAGACCAGTGCTCTAACCACTAGGCTATCTAGAAGGAGGAAAAAATAATCATGTCAAAGTTCCTTTTAACTATGACAAGCTCCATGGTCAAAACCTTTGGGGAGTGTTGGAGGTTTACAAGGTACCCAAACCCTAAATCGACCCTTTTTGGCTCTTTACATCTACAAATGGGACTTTAAAAGTACTGCCTTTTTGGTTTTTGAATCACTCAAATAAACAATATGTAAGCTACACCTCTGCTGCTCAGTCTGGCTTCACAAGCCCCGCCCCCTTTTTGGCATTTTTCAAAATATGGGCTGAGAGTAGAATAAGCTTCCAACTGCACTATTTAATTACTCTTTAAAAATACCAAAATCAAAACAAACAGCCCCCCAAATTGCTATTTTGTCATGTATATCCCCTGTTTATTATATAAAAAAATGTTTAATCTACCTGAATTGAAATTTTTATGGGAATAAAAAAAAAAAAAAAAAAAAACATCAGCCCCTAGTGGGTTTTGAACCAACGACCTCTTCATTGCTAGACCAGTGCTCTAACCACTAGGCTATCTAGAAGGAGGAAAAAATAATCATGTCAAAGTTCCTTTTAACTATGACAAGCTCCATGGTCAAAACCTTTGGGGAGTGTTGGAGGTTTACAAGGTACCCAAACCCTAAATCGACCCTTTTTGGCTCTTTACATCTACAAATGGGACTTTAAAAGTACTGCCTTTTTGGTTTTTGAATCACTCAAATAAACAATATGTAAGCTACACCTCTGCTGCTCAGTCTGGCTTCACAAGCCCCGCCCCCTTTTTGGCATTTTTCAAAATATGGGCTGAGAGTAGAATAAGCTTCCAACTGCACTATTTAATTACTCTTTAAAAATACCAAAATCAAAACAAACAGCCCCCCAAATTGCTATTTTGTCATGTATATCCCCTGTTTATTATATAAAAAAATGTTTAATCTACCTGAATTGAAATTTTTATGGGAATAAAAAAAAAAAAAAAAAAAAACATCAGCCCCTAGTGGGTTTTGAACCAACGACCTCTTCATTGCTAGACCAGTGCTCTAACCACTAGGCTATCTAGAAGGAGGAAAAAATAATCATGTCAAAGTTCCTTTTAACTATGACAAGCTCCATGGTCAAAACCTTTGGGGAGTGTTGGAGGTTTACAAGGTACCCAAACCCTAAATCGACCCTTTTTGGCTCTTTACATCTACAAATGGGACTTTAAAAGTACTGCCTTTTTGGTTTTTGAATCACTCAAATAAACAATATGTAAGCTACACCTCTGCTGCTCAGTCTGGCTTCACAAGCCCCGCCCCCTTTTTGGCATTTTTCAAAATATGGGCTGAGAGTAGAATAAGCTTCCAACTGCACTATTTAATTACTCTTTAAAAATACCAAAATCAAAACAAACAGCCCCCCAAATTGCTATTTTGTCATGTATATCCCCTGTTTATTATATAAAAAAATGTTTAAGACCAGAGATCATGACGTCTTTTTTTATCTCTTAAGTTAATGAACTACTGTGATAGTATAACATTCATGCCTAAAACTATATTCATGGACTAGGTTTTCAACTTTTAAAGTAATTTTCAAAAAAATTGGAATTTACTTAATACATTATGCCTACTTATACCTAGCTAATTAGTTATACTGATGTTTTAATAGGCTAATTTAGAGTTTAGCTAAAAATTTTAGCAACATGCTAATGTATTTGGCTAATTTCTTATCTACTGATGTTTTAATAGGCTAATTTGGAGTTTAGCTAATATTTTAGTAACATGCTAACATTTTTGGCTAATTTGCTATCTACTGAGGTTTTATTGGCTAATTTAGAGTTTAGCTGCTATTTTAGCAACATGCTAACGTTTTTGGCTAATTTGTTATCTACTGAGGTTTTATTGGCTAATTTAGAGTTTAGCTTCTATTTTAGCAACATGCTAACGTTTTTGGCTAATTTCTTATCTACTGATGTTTTAATAGGCTAATTTAGAGTTTAGCTAATATTTTAGCAACATGCTAATGTTTTTGGCTAATTTGTTCTCTTCTAAGGATTTATAGGTTAATTTGGAGTTTAGCTTCTATTTTACCAACATGCTAACGTTTTTGGCTAATTTGTTATCTACTGAGGTTTTATTGGCTAATTTAGAGTTTAGCGTCTATTTTAGCAACATGCTAATGTATTTGGATAATTTCTTATCTACTGATGTTTTAATAGGCTAATTTGGAGTTTAGCTAATATTTTAGCAACATGCTAACATATTTGGCTAATTTCTTATCTACTGAAATTTGTATTGGCTAATTTAGAGTTTTGCTTTTATTTCAGCAATATGAAGAAGAAGAAGAAGAAGAAGAAGAAAAGCTGTATTAATCCCGAAGGAAATTTAAAAGCGGCCAGCTGCTTTTACACTCACAGACATAAAACCCTAAAAACACTTAAAATTTAACATATTACAATAAAATCCATAAAACATTCAGATTAAAAATTCACTAAAATCCTCTTGTGCTGTTCAGTCAGGGAGTTGTACTGTCTTATTGCACGAGGGACAAAAGACCTGCTCAGTCTGTCTGTGGAACAGCGTTGTGACAGAAGCCTGCTGCTGAACAGGCTCAATATGCCAATGTTTTGGCTAATTTGCTATCTACTAAGGATTTTATAGGCTAATTAGGAGTTTAGCTTCTATCTTAGCAACATGCTAATGTATTTGGCTAATTTGTTATCTACTGATGTTTTAATAGGCTAATTTAGAGTTTAGCTACAAATTTTAACAACATGCTAACGTTTTTCACTAATTTGTTCTCTGCTAAGGATTTTATATGCTAATTTGGATATTAGCAACATGCTAACGTATAGAATAATTTGTTATCTATTGAGGTTTTTTGGGGTTAATTTTAGAGTTTAGCTTTTATTTTAGCAACAGGCAAACGTTTTTGGGTAATTTTTATGTACTGAGGTTTTATAGGATCATTTAGAGTTTAGCTAATATTTTAGCAACATGCTAACGATTTTGGCTAATTTGTTCCCTACTAAGGATTTTATAGACTAAGTTGGAGCTTCTATTTAGCAACATGCTAACATTGTTTTACTAATTTACTTTACTAAGGAATTTTAGGCTATTTTGAAGCTAGAATGTAAGCAATGTGCTAGCTTTTTTTTTGGGGGGGGGGGGTAATTTGGCATCTACTGTACTTTTTTGGGCTAATTTGGAATTAAGATAATATTTAGGCCACACACTTAATATTTTTGCTAAGTTGGCATGTATTAAGTATTTTTCAAGCTATTTTTACCACAAAATTTTCAGAAATTTCGGCCAACTTCAGAGCTCTTTCATAAATTTCCCATCTTTTGCAAATTTAACATTTTACCAATAGATTTTGCTTTTTTAGCAAATCCCTTCAGTATCTACTTTTAACACAAAGCATTCACACTAGCATTGTCGTGGATAATGCAACTTTTCTAGTTATTATATTGAATACAAAATCTTTATTAATTTAGTTGACTTTACTTATGATGGTTTTTAATCAAAATTTCCTTTAAATTTTTATAATTGCAGCTCCATTAATATTAAAACAGCTAATCATGGTATGAGTAACTTACCTTAACAAGGTAACATATCTGTGTGGCTTTTTTCTTCTGAAAGACAACAAATGTTATAAGAAATCATTTTGGTTTTGCATTTCTGAGTATTTCTCCTTTTAAATCAATCAAACTGTCTTGGACAGACTCTGTTTGAATGAATGATCTTCTTTCCATCAACCGCTCTGCTGCACATGCACTAAACCCTCATCTGTTCCTAGTGTCTAGTTCAGGTTCTGGAGAAGAGAAGATGGTATCTTCACATTGACTGCAGTCAAATGAGCCGCCGTTCACATTTCTGTGGTCAAATCAGCATCACTGGATTTTTGGTGTGAGTTTCATCCAATACTTACGGTAGCAGGACTGAGAACGCTGGAAAATCTCCACCAGACTCCACGGAGCTTCTTGATGTGACCACGGAAATGTGAACGGCGGCTCATTTGACCGCAGTTGGAAAGGATTGTAAATCAATGAAAGAGCATTTTGATGTTAGCTTTGATTATTTTATCAAGAACTCTGAGGAACCAATGATTGAATGTATTGATCACAGTCAATAAATATTGGAGAATTAGCTAAAAGAGTCTTTGGTGAACTGGAAGGAGAAAGAATCAGGATTTTGGAGGAAGTTCTGTCCATGAAGATCTTCACTTCCTCGTCCAGCTGACATCCGGATCAGAACCATACGGCTGGACATTACCCAGATTGATGGATGTTTTTATGTAGCAGCGGTGAAGATTTACAAAGAACTATCATGATGAGACAGGGGGGATCAGGGGTGGAGCTCCTAAAGCCACGCCCCCTCAGAGGAAATTTTGTAAACAGAGGCTTCATATCAACATTAAAAATGGCTTTTTAAGACATTTAGGTTGTGGGATTTAGGTTAAAAACTTCATAATCTCAATATTAAATCACTACTGGGAATGCTGTTTTATTTTATTTTTTATTGTCATAGGGGGACTTAAAAATACACGAAAAGGGAAATAGTAAAAATGTAGTTAGCAGCAAAATCTAATTTTTCTAAAAGTGACTTTTTTTTAGAGGTCAAAGGTTTGATGTGATTTATGTAAACGCTAGACTTCAGTCTTAAAAGTTCAGAGTCAGCAACCAAAACTGAAATGACTTCTCATTTTTTTACTTTTTGCTGTGTTCAGGAAATATTCTGCTTAGTTACACAAGTGACTATCTGTCACAATACTGCTGTGACTAGAGGAGGGCAGAGATTAACAGGGATTACACAATCCAGCCACTATGATGATTCTGTTTTGTAAATGGTGACAGTTAACTTTTAAAGTAGTTGATAGTTTTTTAAGATATTTTTAAACCCTCTATTTTAAGTTTAATGGTACAAACAAAACTAAGAATCTACAACAAAACCAAAAACCTATAAGATACTTAACATACATGATAATGTTGCAACATATGGAGATAAATTGTGGATAATATTATTTGAAATACAAATAAAACAAATTGAAAAAATATTGGTGTTTGGCCAAAAAACAAAGTAAAATGCCCAAAACTTATTCATATTCAGAAAATAAACTTAATTATTTTCAGCTTCAAATGTTCTGTTTTTTAGGAACATAAAATTACTTTTTTTTCCAGTTTCAAATCTTTTTTTCACTTTCAACTTTTTTTTTAATCTGAAAATTTCAGTTGGTTATTTCCTGTTGTGGCCAAAAGTTTTCAAAAAAGACTTGAAAGTGAAAAGAAGATTTTAAACTGAAAAAAAAAAGGTTTTGAAATTGAAATTATCAGTTTTGAAACCTAAAAACCAGAACACTTGAAGCTGAAAATTTTACATTTGTTTTAGAATAGGAAAAAGTTTGAGAAATTTGACTTACAATCTTTTTTTTCATTTGTTTTATTTGGGTTTCAAATAAAATTGGCCCTAATTTAGCTCCATAGAAACATCAAATAAACCAGGGGTGTGAAACTCAATTGCACAGCGGGCAAAATCCATAACATACTTTAGGATGCGGGCCGAACCGGATTAACATTTATTGAGCACAATCAAACCGAAATTTTAAAACTTTTAAAATGTAACTTTTTACATTACTATATAAAAAAAATCTGGCCTGGGGGCCGGATCCGGCCCTCGAGTTAATTTTATTTTGTCAAAATTATATAAATAACAGCAGGCCATTAATAACAACAAAATAAGATCATCTTGAGGGCCAGATCCGGCCCCCGGGCCAGACCCGGCCCTCCAGGATTCATTTATTCATTGATTAAGTCGATTAATTGTTACACCCCTGCGTGTTATTGACACAGATGTTGTATTTGATCAGGTTTTGGGTGGAAATGATCTCCAGTCAATCAAAGCAATCAGAACCAGGATAATTCTACCCCACCAGAACCTGAGATCCAACTGGACCCCCTCTGACTAACCTGTTCTGAACACTGACGAACCTTAGTTTGGGTCAGAGGAGGACCTTTCAGGAAGATCCCCCTCATTTACAGAGTGACTTCCACTTCCTGCCGCGTGCGCGTGGTGTCTGGGTGCCGCGTGCTCGTTCTTCGTGAGCAGTTATTACCCTGTGGAACGCAACGGCCGCGGGCGCTGATAAGACTTATCTAACCGACGGAGGACACTCCTCCGCGGCTCCCGCTGCGTTGGAGGACACCAGGCGACCCTTGAACTCCCATCAGCGGAGACCTCCCTCCGAACGTCCTTCTTCTCAGGAGGAATCCTGCCTGTCGACGAAAATTACGACGTTTGGAGAAGGTGAAAACTTCCTCTGCTTTACATTAATTCGACTCAGCTACTTTGGTTTTAGAAGTTTTTTCTTCTTCCCGGAAGTAGAATTATTAGCACATTATTTATCTCCGAGCAGCTAACTTGTTCGGGTTTAGCTAGGTTTGACTTTGATATTAAGTTGACTCACAGCTCATTCATGTCTGAAAGTGTTATCTGTCATTAAAGCGTAAAGCTGAGTATTTGTTCGGTCTCTTCCGCAGAGCGTTTCCTGTCTGCGGAGCTGCAAACACGGACCATGACCGACGGTGAGTCCGCTACCCGGCTCCAGCGGTTCCCACGGAGATGTTTGGAGACTGTTAATTAACTTTTGGGAATGTTTGTGAGCATTCACACTAGAGTAGTTCTCCTGGTCCTTTCTGTACGTGTTTCGGCACGTAAAATAAATGAATAAATCACATTTTCAGATTTCAGTAATCTCAAAACGTTTAGCTTGTTCAGGACATTAATGCTTGTATTTTTGATATTCACAAAAAGTTTACAGTTTTTGACATATTAAGCAAAATATGTCCCTTAGGAAATGAGAAAGTCTTCAAAGTTTTTAACATTTTGAGTAGATTAGCAACAAACCTTTAAATATATTCATAGGCAAAGTTTTCATATTTATATGTATATACCGGTATATATATATATAAGATTTGGAGTTTACCTTATAGCAGGGGTCTCAAACTCGCGGCCCGCGGGCCATCTGCGGCCCGCAGGATGATAATTTGCGGCCCCCGTC